>NC_052351.1:493106-616998 GCF_009727055.1 Benincasa hispida | reverse complement strand
CTACATTCTACTCTAGTCGCTCAACAATGACTCGACGTTATTGGATTTTTTTTTTCAAGTTTTCACTCTCTTCTTGAATCTATTTTAATCTAACTTGAAATAAGTACTATAATTAGGCATTATATATATATATATATATAACGTATCTTCAACATATCCGTATCTTAGTTTTTAGAAATTAACGTATCGCTGTATCGTATCGTATCCGTATCTGAGTCTGTGCTTCTTAGCTTCCACTCCAAAATTTCTTCATTTGTTATCTACTTTTCACTAACGGTTTAAAAAATCAAGTTAAATTTTGAGGAAAAAAAAAGTAGCTTTCAAAAAGTGGTTTTTGTTTTTGGAATTTGTATAAGAATTCAACTATTGTACTTGAGAAAGATGCAAATTATGGTAAGAAATGTGGATGATATAGCTTTAACAATTGATAACTTGTACTCAAAGCATCAGAGTTTTCGAGCTGGAAGATGCTTTTGCACAGTTCACCTAATAAAAACTTATCTAAAAACCATACCATCCTTGTTTGAGGGGTTGTTGCTTGAAAGAAAGAATTCGAATTGAAAAATGAATGAAAACCAGAGGATGGAAAGGGAGGATTCGAAAAAGGGAGTGGGAAAATAAGAGAGAATAGAAAAAAAATTAAATATTTATTTTTTTCAAGTCATCTTGCCACTTCAACCTTCGTTTCATTAATTTAATGATTTTATCAATAGAGAGACCTTTTAAATTTATTCTTGAAACTCAGATACTAAAATGACCAATTTAAAACATGGATCAAATGCACCTAATTTATTGAAAAAAATTTAAAGGCTTATAAAATATTATCAAACAAGTTATATGTTTTTTTTTTTTTAATATTTACTTGCATGGTAAAATAAATAATCCTAAAACAATTTATATGTTCTTAAAATTAAAAGAATGAAACAAAACGGAATGTTTTAGATGCAAAATCTTATTACATTAGAAAAAAGAAATATTGAACCTTCATTAAATTAAATCTTATTTACATTCATTTTCAAATAGGTTATTGATAAATGATTATATCTTGTTAAATTTTTTAGATACATAAACTTATTTTGAACATTTGAACATTTTAAAAATAATAAACATATCAAAGTGAAAATTCAATAAAAAAATCCTAAGGAAAAAATTGAAAAGCATAAAATAAAAAATATATATTACAACTAAATAATGGTTTTTTTAGAATGATTTTTTTTTCTAGAGTAAAACACTCTAAAAAAGTAAAACATATCAATATTAAACATGACATGAACTAAAAGATATATATAGTATTTTTTATGGAAAAAATAGTTTTTTGTCAAAATAAAAAAATGAAAAACTTCTTTGGATGACTCATTTTTCACTACAATATGAAAATAAAATGATTTTTTTTTTATAAAGAAGATAGAATTGTTTAGATATAAAATTTTGATATCAAGATTTGAACATTAAAAAAAAGTTAATAAAAAAATAATATACATATTCAACTAAATCCATCAGAATTTAAATACATTACCAAAAATAAAATCCTTTGATAAAAGTTGGTTCAATAAAACCTCGAAAGATATTAGGCCCATATAGCGGCTCCAAAATCGAACACAAAAAAATGTTTAATTATCAAAATACGATGAATTTATAATATACATTTGATAATAAAACCATACTAAAAAAATGGGAAAAAAAAAATTAGAGAAAATTCCTTCTTTGAGGATGTTGTTGTCACTTGGAAAAAAAAACCTTTGATCAAAGAGAGACAGAGAAAAATAGATGAAATACTTTATTTAATAATATGGTTGTTGTGGTAAAATCTCTTGAAAAAAAACCTAGTGATTAAAGAGATATACACCAAATAATACACACAAAAAAATATATACAAACTTGTTAGGTGTTCCAAAATCTATATGAAAATTTAAAAAAATTATAAAATTGTTGAATGTATTTCGAAATGTTCCAATAAACAAATCAACATCAAAAGAGAAAATATAGATAAAATACTTCATTTGATGATAACTTTTTTAGTGTAAAAAAATTTCATAGAAAAATCCTAGTGACTAAAGAGAGATATACATAAAAATATATAAAAACGACAATCATTATATGTTATCCTAAAAAAATATATAGATAACACACCTTCTTCCGTTTTTCCAAAGTCAAATGTGTAAATTTCCAGATTATACATTTTACTTTTTAATTTTTTTTTTTTTTTTTTGTAGAATTACTTGACAAAAAGATGTGTTTTGTTGGGGAAGATATTGTGCATCACCCTAAAATAAAGGGGCAATTACATTTTTTTGTAGAGGTGTTTGGCGAAAAGGTCTGTTCTAATACGAGTGGAGGGTAAAATAAGGACAAAATAAGAAGAAGAAAAAAAGATTATTTCAATTGTCTGACTTTACGTATTTGTTTAGTTTTCAATAATAATTATCTTTTTTGGTGCATATTTCTTAATTTTAGGCTTTTTGATAATTTTATTATTTCAATTTATTTGAAAACTTGACTAAAAATAATAATTAACTATCGAAGTCGTGTAGGGAATAATTTCATCATTTATTTATTTATTTGGTAATAACTTTGGTCATGTTTAAATTATATATATATATATATATATATATAAAGTGTGTATTAGTCAACACAATAAAATATTTATTAATAACTTTGGTCAATGGAGTATGATTTAAGGTCTATAGTTTTATTCCCGTATTCCCATGTGCTTAAATTAGATTTCATGTATTTTTCCAAAGCACATGGTTTTGACAACTTCCCTTGAAAGGCTTTTATTATTACTAAAATAGTGGACTAAAGTTTAATTTGCTCTTTGTTTTCTTTTAATGGGAGATAATAATTGAGGAGAAATTAACCCTTATATAACAACTATTTTATTTTAAATATAAGCTTATAACCAATATTTTTATCTATGAGTTTTTTTTACCATGTAACTCACTTTTTGTTTGATCAATAATTTACATGTTTCTTTAAAAATAAATAATTATGATTTCTTTTCGTAAAAAAGAATTACAATTTTCAAAAGCAAAAGATTTAAATTATTAATTTTTATTTTAATCGCTATTTAAGTCTAATTACATTTCAATATTAATCCTGCCGTATTCAATATCTAAACTTTAAAAAAATATATTAAAAAAGAGAGCAACATTAACAATATCATTGGTCTACTTGAAGATTAGCTCGTCAGCATTATTTGGATGTTTTGACTTTTTTTTTTCTTTTTTAATACAAGAGTAGATCGGAGATTCAAACCTAAACTTATTTGATTACTAACACGTTTATATGTCAATTGAATTATACTTACTTTGAAGATACCACAAACGTTAATCGTTATTGAAGGTATGAATTGGGATATTTAGTTTCTTCATATTGAAGCGTGATATTTTTGTATTCCTTTTTTTTCTTCCCTAAATTTAGAGTATAATTGCTTTATTGATATTGTTTTCTCTGATACTTTAGTTGTTAGTATTTAGTTTCTCAGGTTTTTTCTTTCCTAAATAAAAACATCCCCATTAAAAAATTGCATTATTATCTAATAAATAAATATAAATATATAGTCCATTATTTCTTACTCATCAACTCATTTCTAATGGGGCTGCCATTACTCGTCTAATGGTTCTACTTTAATTTCTGTTATGTTCCAACAATAATTTATTTCTAGAATTTCGATGTTGCTTTGATTAATTTTTTTAATATAAATATTAAGCCATTGATAAATTGATAAGTAAATTAAATAACTTAGTCATCTAATTGTTAATTTAATGAGCAATGTACTACTTCTCTCATACCAAATTTATTTTAATTATTAAGACCAAATTCGTTTAGTATTTAATTAATATGATCTATTTTCTAAATAAAATTTGATTTCACAAACGAAATATTCCCTTTTTAGGAAAAAAAAAACAAAAGAACAAAAACAAAAACTTTCATATATTTGTGCCCTAAATTTTCAAAATTTTATCATTTAACTCCAAAATGTTTATATCCATCAAACAATATCACAAATAGGAAAGATATAAATATTATAATAAAAATCCAACAAATTTAGTTCAACAATAATTGATATGACTTTCATCTCTAACGATGGAAGGTTTGATCTACATTTTGTCATTTAAAAAATAACCAATTATACCAAAATGCTAAATATACTAGATATGTCCCTATTCTTCCAATCAATTATACCCTCAAATCTTTAAAAATTAAAAAAAGGTTAAAATTTAATAACAAACAATTTATAATTGTTTTATGGTGCATAACACCGAACACATGTCACTCGAATGTCATAATTGATACCTGAATTTGACCCACGAATTAACAAATTTCAAATTTTTTTCATAGCAAAATGTCCATGTGACATGTCCACACATATTGAAATTTGGCAATAAGTTATATATATATAAAGAAAACAATAATTTGTTGACACATTGTTAATAAAATTTAACAATGCCTTAATTACACCATGTAATCGTAATTTTTTAAAAGATGATAATCATAATAAATGTTAAATAATTGATGTAGTTGAGGAAACAAATCTTTTATAGGTCTAATTAATTAGTGAGCTCAAAAGAATTATCTAATTCAAATACACACATTTTTTTTTAAAAAAAAAAAAATTAAGAATACATATAAGAAACAACTTTTTAGATTATGAGCCAAATAAACCATGACTATGAAAGTTGACAAAAAAAAAAGATTATTATTATTATTATTATTATAGATGTGACATTGTTTATAAAATTAAACGTACCAAAACTTAATTTTAATTTTGTGAAAAATGAAAAACAAGACAAGGACACCACAAATGGAGGTAATGCCTTCTAGTTCTGTGTCTTTTCCCACTGTCCACTCAACAATTTCTTTCTATAAATAATTCCTTATTTTAAACTTTATCATTTTTCTCTTTTAAAACCTATATTCTACATTTTCTTATTAATAATTAACAACATGTTTAAAATTTGTAATGTGTCAATTCATTGCAAATCCAATAATCTTATCGGATAAGGTACTAAGACTCCATTTGATAATTATTTAGGTTTGTTTGGTAATTATTTGATTATTTGTTTTTATTTTTTAAAATGAAGTCTATAGACACTACTTTAACCTCCAAAATTCTTTATTTATTATCTACTTTTTATCAATGGTTTAAAAAACCAAGCCAAAATTTGAAAAGTAAAAATAGTAACTTTTAAAAACTTGTCTTTATTTTTAGAATTTGACTAAGAATTCAATCATGATATTTAAGAAAGATGCAAATTATTGTAAGAAACAGAGACGAAATAAGTTTGATTTTCAAGAACCGAAAATAAAAATTAGAATGATTACCAAACGGAACCTTAAAATTTTAGTTTCTTTATTTTTAAAAATAAGCTTACAAATATAAGTTTTTTTTAATTCGCATTTTAAAGAAAGAAATCAAATTTTGAAAGGAAAAAAAAATTAATAACTCACTTTTTAAAAAAAAATTAAAAAGAATTCAATTGATAGTTTTTATGAAATGTAAAACTATACTAAGAAAAGTCGGAGGAAATAAAGTTTAGAAAAAAGAAAATAAAACTAAACTGTTATTAAACAAAACTTAAGTGGTTGATCATAGTGATCTCTTAAAAAGCTCAAAATGAATAGATGAATTGGAAAACTAATATTATTCAATATGTTAATTCTTGCACTGCTTAATTATTATTATTCTAAAAATTGATTGTTTTTTTTTAAAAAAAAATCGTTAATGTAATGACTTCTCCAGAGCCTACGATAGTACACCTGAAACGGTGTTGGGTTCTCCACCTCTGTGGAGATAGAATGACACAAGTTTTAAAAATTTAAGAGAAGGTCATGATGAGATGAGTCGTTTATCATCACAATATAGGTGTCAAGTGAAAGTGCAGTTAAAATAAACGTTCGCCTTCTATTTTCAATAAGTTAATTTTTTAATTAATTATTTAATCAGAATAAACAAATAAGTTTAGAAAATGAAGGAGGAAAATACTATTTAAATAGATTAGAGATGTTGCATTTATTCAACCAATTTCTAGACATGATTTAATATGTGACAATGAAATTAATTTGTGGCATTTTTAATGGTTTGAATGAGCAAAAATGTGGAGTTTTCATTTGAAGGACTTCCACCTCATTGGAACATTTGCCAACAAAATAAAAATGTTGGAAAACATCAACATGTTGTCTTCATTTTTTGTAACAAAATAAATCTTTTAGTTCGATTTATTTTTTTATTTTATTTTTATTTTTTTTTTGTCCAAGTCATACCTGTTGGGCTTTGTCGTTCAAGTGTTGTTAAATCATCTTTTAGTCTCTACACCTAAAAATTTAAATTGATTTCGTCAAAGAAAAATAAATGGTCAAGTTGGTGTTTGGTCCTTTTCTTAATGTTTATTAGGTTAAAAGAGTTTAAGATTTGTAAAGATTTGAATTCAAATTATTGTACCATTCGAGATATAGTTGTCTTAATCACACTACTTTATTATAAATCCTCATCATTATTTTAATTTACTTTACTCTTTACTTAAAATGTGTCAACCAATAAAGATAGTTGTCATTATTTATATATCATCTTTTTCCTTTCTTAGGCTCTGTTTGAAATTGTTGTGATTCTAAAATAATTGCTGACAACTGTATTTTTAGAAAAATTAGTTGGGAAAAGAAGTAAAATACTGTTTGGTAAGTTTCAATTTAAATTTCAAAAAATAGGTTGGAGTATTTGGTAAATAAATACAAAAATATCTTATTTTAGATATAATAACTAAAATAGTCTTATCATCAATTATTTTATTTTTTTATAATTTAAAATTTTAAATAATTTTGTAGTATGGTAAATTTTGTTTGTTATAGATTAATTTTTAAAAATTAAGGAAAATATCTTTATTTAAAAAAATATCAATATGGTATTTTTTTTTTAAAACAAATGATGCATTTAACTCATAGAAAATAGAAAATATATTTGACTAGATGAGAAATATATATATATATATATATAATCATTTTTTAAGTATAAAATTGAAAACTAAATGTTAATTAAAAAATTTACCTATTTTAGGAGAATCTAAAAGCAAGTAACATAGAACATAGCTAATGCAATACCAAATTGTTTAAGAACTTTTTTCAAATGGCTTTTTGACACAATTAATGCAATGTCAAACATAGCCTTAATCAAGATAAGATTTCAGTCATATTTCTAACTCATTCAATCAAAATTTTCTACCACAAGAGATGATTGTGATTTTATGTCATCTTTAATTAATTATTATGATAAATTTCTTGAACAAAATTTTAACTTATTTTAACACGATAATAAATGAAAAAGCCACAACATAGTAGATGTAGTCAAATAATGTGAATAACGATTTAAATGGAATAATATATAAATTTGGTGTACATAATTATTCAAATGGTTAAAAAATTATAAACTTGCCTAAAATTAAAACCTCAAACTTCATAGATTAAGATCCTAAATTTAATATTTGCCTAAAATTAAAACCTCAAATTTTATGGATTAATATCCTAAATTTATATCTGAATTTTGAAAGTATGAACAATGTTGAAGATAAGGTGTCTCTTTTTAGTTCAATAACATGGAATTGGTCTAATCTAATTGAATTATATGCTCAAATTCGCCATATCGTTGTCGAAAATTTAAGTTGTTAGACAACAAAAAAACGTGTGGGGAAAGATCAAAATGAATAAAAAAGGACAGGCAAATTGTAAGAGACGAGGTGGGCTCGAGGTTGTTGTTCATGAGTTTCCACCCACACGCACACAAGGCGTTTGTGAAAATGCCTCAAAAGAAATATGTCAACCCGGCAAACTAAATCGGGTGGTCATGGCGAGGGGAGAGCGATTGATTTAGATTGCACTGACTGAATTTTATGGGTGTCGTATGCAATGACTTACAAGTTAAATTTTGACAACGTTTTCCAAAACAAATTTATTTGTGTGTGCGAGATTAATTTATATCTTTTGCCGACATGAACTTAACTAAATTGGTATAGTATTCGTTCTATCGACCTTGAGGTCAGATGTTCGATTTTCTCGTTCTTTAATTACCATACTTTTTAAAAAAAAAAAAAAAAAGAATAATACTTTTTGGTCTCTAGGTTTTAGCTGTAGTTTCTATTCGGTTCATAGGTTTTAAAATGTCATACATTTAGTTTTCAAGTTTTGAGTTTTGTTTCAATTTAGTCCCCAAATTTCAAAATATTACAATTTTACCTTTGAGATTTGAGTTTTGTTTCAATTTACTCTTGAGTTTCAACATAAGTACATAGTTCAACTATCATAGTTCTTGTACTATTGACATTGAGGTTAGAGATTCAATTCTCTTACCCTACACTTTAATTACAATATCTTTGCAATAAATAAATAAATAAATACTCCATGAATTTCAAAATTTTACATTTTTAACCTCAATTTTTTTTTTTTATTAAATACTCACTTTCAATCATTGATATCAATTGATATTAATTAATTAAAAATAATTATCGAGTGAAATTTTAAATTTAATTTTAAAAGTGACAAAAATAGTGAAACTTAATTAATTATAATTCTTTTAACAATTTTTAATTTATTAACATAAATTAACTCTAAAGACAAAAAAGTAAGTATTTAATGTAAAAGAAAAGAATTTTATTTTGTTTCCTAGATTCTTCTTTTTGATCAATCAAAACCCCTTCGAGAGCCAAAAGAGGATCTTTTGTGTATAATCCTGCATAATCCACTCATGTTATGATCTTCTACATTCTAGGTCTTCCCGATAAATCTTGAAACATAGAGACTAAATTGAAGCAAAACTCAAATATTAAGAGTAATTATAACATTTTAAAACTCAGGGACTAAGTTGACACCAAACTCAAAATTTAAGAAACCAGTGCATTACAAAATTTAGGGACTAAATAAAAACTTAACCCAAAACCTAAGTATCAAAAATGTATTTTTTTCAAAAAGAAAAAAAGAAAAAAGAAAAATCTTATCTTTTAGCATTTATTTTGTTGGTGCACGTTTTTGGTATGGGGTGAGATTTGATTTGTGGGCATAGCAACAATGGAGACATGGGAATGTTAGCGAGCAACTTAATTACTACTTTTCTTTAATGCCATCCCTTCAATTCTTTTTCTCACTCTCATATATCTATGTATAATTTATCATTATTCTATTACTTTGAATGTTATTAAAAAAATACTTAGTTATTGGACCAATATGAGTATAACTTAATATTAATTGATATGTACTAATTTCTTTGGGTTTAAAGATTCAACATTTCATACTATTAGATTTTGATAAAATATTAAAAGTGCAGTTATCTTACATTTGAAAAATACAAAAAATTGATGGACTTCAAGCACTACGAAAGAAGTATATGTCTTCGGTATTAAATTCATGCTCCTGACTTTGGTCATGTAATTGATAGAATCTCTAGATGTCGAATAAATATGCACTGGAGCCTCAGAAGTAGCCATTTTGGTGTGATTCGTGGTTGAACTCTATTAGATAGGCAATGGGTTTTGATGAAGAGGAGTTATCCTTAGATAAGGATTTGATGGATGAATTACTATTTGAGAGAATACTCGGTAGTTCTTTGTTCGAGGGAAGGATTGTTGGGAATGCAACCAAGTCTAACATTAATTGGTTAGATAAGGGATGATCATAAATATATAAGTGGGAACAACTATCTTTATTGGTATTAGATCTTTCGGAGTCAAATAAAAAATAAAGTCACGAAGATTATGTCTAAAATAAACACTATCTAACTCATACCTCACATGGTGTAAACTTTTCCAAGCAGGATTTCATATCATGGAGACCCCTGTTTAACCTATGAACTTTAATTTAATTTATCCATAAACACTTATCTCAATTTTCCTAACCATCATTATTGTTTTTTCAAATAATTAGAAATTAAAATAGAATAAAATAAATATTCTACTTTGAACCATGGTTCATTTTAGTCCATGATCACTCAAATAATATTTATTATTGTCATCTTTATACTTTTAAGTGTTTGTCCATTTTAAATCATATAACTTTCAAAATGTTTATCTTCGTTGGTCGTTATAATTTTAAAAAGCGATCATTTTAGACTACATATTTCTTTTTCTTTTTTAATCACGATTTCAATTCAATAGTCAACCCAAAATTCCTCATTAGTCATCACCCTCCTCTAACTCTAGTTTTCTTGAAAGTGAGTAGCAAAATATTTTTAGAAAACCAATCTTAACATCAACTCCAAACAAAGACTTCATTACATGTTTGGGGATAAGAGATTAGTTTTTAATAATTGAGTGAAACATATCTCTAATCATTCAAAATTAATTTAACTAATATTTGAATTTAGTCTTTTAATAAAGCAACTCCAAAATAATTAAAATTGAATTTAAATTATCAAAGCTATCGTATTTTGAATCTTCAAAGTGATTTTGAACATTAAAAATTTTCAAAACCATTCGTCATTAATATTATTATTTCATAAAAGACAAGACTTGTATGTGTTTTAAAATTAAACAAATTTGTGAATTGTTACTCTAAATGGTCAATCAATATTGAGTGTCCTTTTCTATCTTAGAATTGTTTGTTGGTTGATGGATTCAAAGTGAAGCAAGAGTTTATAATTATATTTATAGAGATACACACACTTAAATTTATTTGACAATCCTAAATTTTATTTAAACAATGAGAGTCGTAGTTTAACGAAAATTATACAAATATATTGTGGAGATGTTTTTGGTGTGTGAAAATGAAACTACAACCACTCGTATTTGAATGTGTAAGCACTTAAAGAAAACTCACATTAAGGATCACGTTCACAAAATTACAATAAAATTTTTATATAAAATCATGTTTAGTAAAAGAAATAATAATAATAAAATAATTATGATGTGTCTTTTCCATTTTTCTTGTTTTATTATTGTTAAAGATAAGACCCACGTTTAAAATGTATTGATGTTGACAGGAAGGTTGAGTTTTCGATAGTATGAAAATATCAATTGAAATAATGATAAAATATTAATATCGAAGAAAATTTAGGAGAAATTTATAAAATAAGAAAAATATTTGGATTAACAAATTTATACACTTTTTAAAACTAATTAAATGTTTATTGTATCACATTAACACATCTTGTTGTATATTTTTTTTATGTTACATGATTTTTATTTTACAAATTACACATTTATATTACATTATGTTTGAATATATATCGTGGCACTTACAATATGATCAATTAAACTCTTAAATTTTCATAACGAATCAATTTATACTTTTTGATTAAAATTTCTTTTGAAAAAAAATTTATTCATGCTTCAATAATAATCGTCCATTTTATTAATTCGACATTTGAAGAAGTTTACATGCGTGTAAGAATTGAATGCTTTGATAATTTTCAAATGTATCTTATTTAAAGTGTCTAAATTCATTCACTTATAATAATTTAGAAGTTTAATGAATATAATTATATGTTTTACACACATTTTTCAAATTAAGTCTAAAGAGGTGTTCGTCGCATTTACAAAAGTTTAGAATTTAAATTAATACAATTATCAGTTTAGAATTTAGGTGGATACAATTTTGAATTAAAATGTTTAAATGGTCTTCATAATTATACTTCGATGTAGCCTATAATTTTTTTTTTTTTGGGTACACAATGCAACCTCTAATTGTCAAATCAAAAGATATTGTTTGCATAGTCAATGTATAACGACCTTAGAGAACATGTTCACCATATATAATTTCTTCTTAGGGAAAAATATCATTTTAGACCCTATAATTTTGGGAATAAGTGTGATTGGTCTATAAAGTTTTAATTTGACTAATTTAGTCCCTTAATTTTGAAAAATGATTTTAAAAGCTCCCCGTTATTATTTTATACTTTAACTATATATTTTTATTGTTATTTTAAATATTGAAAATGATACTTAAAAATTTTTTGAAATGAAAGATGGTTTTAAAAGTTCCCCTCCCATCCCTCTAGCAACCTTATTTCGTCTTCATCTTCCTCTCATGTTCTTCCCTTCTCTTCCTCCTTTTTTGTGCGAAAAAATTTTGCTCGACTAATCTTAAACTATCTCATATTATTTTGTTGCTTCATCTTTCTCTTTAAATTTTTAATTTTATTTTTGTTTGTAAAAAGGTATTAGGATGACTTGACACTCGAAATCCGAATGTTAAACAGAAAATACCAACAAAAGTTGTAACAATAAACAAAACAAGTAAAAGAACACAAGAGTTGGTAACCCAATTCGGTGATAAACCATCTAGATCTGGGGAGGCAATGTGCCCAGAAAAGATAATCCATTAATATTGAGAGTTAAGCAATTTACAACATAGTACTTATTTGTAATACACTAACTACTACAGTGGCTCACATAGAGCTCAACTCCTAAGTCACCTAGGCTCCTCTAGATGTAAGACTCCCACTCAAATGTACATACACTCCCCCTAAGTTTGATGATATTAGTGATGAGACTCCTCTCATGGTGATATATCTTCCCTTTAAGTTAGTGAACTTTCTTCATTGATGAATCTTAGGATCCCCTAAGATGGAGAACTTCCTCTCCAAAGCCAAGTATTAGGATCCCCCTAAGACTGAGAATCCCTTCTTTGGTAGCTAAGGCTTAGTCTCCCCCTAAGCTGTGATAATCTTCAAAGTGTTGCAATCAACGAATAAAGAACTTGCATAGCGAAAAAATGAACAATGAACAAGTACACAATGTAGAACAGTTCAATCGAGATATATATATCTTGCTTAGAGAATACAATTATGCTTTCTCAAAAATGCTCTCAATAAACCACACCTTTTATAAACGAATTCAGAAAAGGAAATAACTCCCAAATAGGAGCAGATAATTGATGCTGCATTAAAGGAAAATATTAGACAAAACCAATCTACCGGATTTTTCCAAATAAAGAAAGAAATATTCTATAGGAAAATATTATGATGTCAAAACCCGATGTTAAGACATTTTGTGAGACATCTGTAGAAACCTAGGCCTTAGAAAAAATATAAAGTCAACCAAATGAATTCTCCAACAATCTACCCATTTGGTTATACTTTTAAGGCATAACCAAAAATAGTTATCAAAATAACATGTATGAATGTCAAGAATAAAGTCTTAACAAAAACAGTAACAACAACAAGTCTAGAGTAGAACTGCTAAAATCAACAAAGTCTTCAACAACATACGTATAGAAAACAAAAGATCATAAGCACAACAACAAAATAACAAAACATCAAGCCACCAGCAAGAACCACCAACATCAGCAACCGTCAACTGCAAAACAAAATAAAGTTACAACACTCCCCCTTTTTTACTTAAAAATTATGGTTAAGTATGAGAAGAAGAGGCCCCAACAGAACGTGCTAATGTTGCACGTATTGTCTTTAACAAACCGGGCACAATATCTCTTCACTGCTACAGCTTCAGAAGTTCATCATCAATATCTTTGAGTTCAATAGACAAATGTTGTAGAACACGACTGTTAAAATGAGATTCTATAAACCCTTGGCCCAGACCATCAACATAGGCTTTAGAAGATGGAGCAGCAAGATTAAGCACATGAAAATTTTGGAGAAGCTTTGAGTAAATAGAAATAAGTGTTGGAGAAGGTCCAACAGCCTTATCAAGACCAACAAGATCCGATTTCTGAGCCAACAAAACACCACGTATCAACCGAGGGTAAGAAATGAACAACTTTAAAGCTTGTGACCCAATATGTCATTTAATCTGATTAAGTGCAAATGTTCCAAAATCAAACTGAACGCCAATGCCAATTTGGAATAATAAAGTAGCAAGAGAAACTGATAACCCAGACTTATGAAAAGAGGGATACTAGTTAAAAATCCCCACTTTATGAAGAGCAACATAGTTGAAGCTCAAAATCACAGAAGATGACTACCCTTTCTTAGGCCAGGATGTCCTTGCTCCTCTAGTCAATTCAAAGACAAGCTCTCTCCAGGAAGGCCGTTTCTCAAGAACACCAATAGACATCGTTCGATTGAGATACTTATTAATTAGATTAGCATTGAAAACAAATGGATGACAACACACATGAACCTTTTGAAAATTTGGACTAGTTGGATTGTCGAAATGTGGTGGAAGATTGACAATAAATTCTCAAACAAGTTGGGGATACAAAGAACCCAAAATTAACACAATCTATCCAATTGAGCTTATAAGATCAAATTGACAAGATTAAAACATTTTTGGGTTCAATCAGCCAACTTCTTTTCATCAACAATCTTCTTTTTAATCACATATTTCCACAAGCTGGCTCCCAACTCAGTAAGAAAGAATACACTATCTTAAGAAATAGAGGATATATTCAAGAAAGAAAGTCTAGAGGTAATAGCTTTTTCCCCACGGGTTTTGATAGAAACACGGGTAGCTCGGCTAGGAGGAGAATCCTTCAATACACTGTCTTCAGGAGAATCAAAAATATCCTCAGACTCCCTCTTAACAAATTCAGACTCCGATGTTTCAGAGGATGCATCACCACCACTTTTAACATTTTTAGTCTTCTTGCTAATAAGTTCTGACAGAGGTACATTATCATCCACATCAGAATCCTCAAAATCCTGACTAACATCTTCCTTCTTGGCACTAATTTCATGAGATGAACACGATCATCTATCAAACCAACACCAATTGTCAGTGCTTCACCATTGCTAGAAACCACTGGAACACTTTCCCTTCCAACACTCTCACCATTCTGAATAGCCAAAGTAGTTTCCTTAAGGGAAACACCAAAACCTCTTTCATCAGAGTTTTCAATAATTCTATTCACTTTATTAGTTAAAGTCTCAGGTTCATTGCAAACAGGTAAAGAAGACATAGAGCCCAACGTTTCAGAAACAACTTTGTCAACAAATCATTTAATGCATTAACATTATAATTAGACAGTAATACATTCTTTGTTGCTAATGTAGCAAAACCAACATTTTCCTCAACAATCAAACTAGAGTCGAAAATAGTAGAAGTCAAATTATCTAAACCAAAAACAGGGTTGTTGTCATTCGTAACTCTACCCTCATAAACCCTATTTTTAGTTTGATCAGGGACAGACTCACTAGAGAAAACCCTTAGGCTTCTAGGAAAAACGATAAACTCGTGTATGCTTTTAGGAGAACCATCAGAAGAGGACTTGTCTTTTTCAAGATAAATGTCAACACCCTCAGCAACCAAACAAGTCATAGTGAGAGACGAAGAACTTACTTTTTCTTTTCCCTCCATTTCGCTCGATTGACCAGCACTAGAATGTCTGTGTTTTGCCATTGGAGGAGGGATATCAACTTCATTATTTGCATTAGACATGCCATGAACACGAACCCATACTTGTTCGTGGAAACCAAAGGAACATCCTCTTCAACAACCTTTTTCCGTTTTTCTTTCTCCTTATAACACACCATCTTTTCACCAAAGTGTGTGCCTATTTTAGTACTAATCATCAGAGAACCATATCTACTGAACTCAAGCAAATAACCCCTCAGGGATGGCTGAAAATGGAAGATAGGCACGAGTTTGAAAGAAGAACTGTCACTTTCAGTTACGGAAAAGTTGAAATTTGGAAGATAATTTGAAATCGAGTAACATTTGAATTTCTTTAACAAAATACCAATCGTAATTAATATGATTTGATCATTAATTAACCATTTCACCTTCCACGCTTGATGGGCCACAAAATTTTGAAAATCGGCCCAAAACAGTAGTTGTTGGTCCTTCAAAATGCACAGACCCAAGGCAGCTCCCAGGGCCTCAAACTAATCAACGCCAAGAGCCTTGGTGAAGATGTCAGCTAATTGGTATTTCATGTTGACATGCTCTAACAAATTTGCTTACTTCCTACAAGATCACGAATGAAGTGATGTTTGATGTCTATGTGTTTAGTCCGATTGTGTTGAATAAGATCCTTTGAAATATTTATTGCATTTAAGTTGTCAAAATAAAGAGTCATGATATCTTGTGCGACATCATGCCCTTGCAGCATATGTTTCATCCAAATCAATTGTGTACAACTACTCCCTGCAGTAATATATTCAGCTTCAACTGTAGACAAGGAGATACAATTTTGCTTCTTACTAAACTGAGAAATAAGATTATTCCCAAGAAAGAAACACCCTCAAAAAGTACTCTTTCTGTCTTCTAAACTTACAACACAGTCAGCATCGTAATAGCCAAATAGAGAGCTACTAGTGTGAAATGAGTGTAGTAGGCCATATTCATTTTCCCCATTTATATATTTGATTATCTTTTTGGCATTCAGCAAATTACTTTTCTTTGGACATGATTGATACCTTGCACACATGTCGATAGCAAAGGTCATATCTGGTCTACTAGCTGTTAAGTAATGCAAGCTTCCAATAATGCTTCTATATAGACTCACGTTAATTAGGTTTCCACCGGAGTCTTTTGATAACTTTACATGCATTGGAGTTGAAGTTCTCTTGATACTAGCATTTTTAAGGCCAATATTCACTAAGTTCTTGACATATTTACTCTGGGAAACAAAGATTTCCTCATCCAGTTGCTTTATTTGAAAGTTCAGAAAATAGAACAGTTGCCCTACCATGCTGATCCCAAATTCTTGTTGCATTTGTTTCACAAAGTCCTCGACCATCTCTTGTGATGTTCCTTTGAAAATAATGTCATCGGCATAGATTTGGACTACAATAAAGCTCTCTAGGAATTTCTTCACAAAAGTGTTTTTATCAATACTGCCTCGCATGTACCCATTGTTGATAAGAAACTAGGACAACCATTCATACCAGGCTCTAGGAACCTGTTTAAGACTATAAACCGCTTTGTAGAGTTTGTATACATAGTCAAGATGAGAAGAGTAAAAAAAAAAAAACCCTTGGGCTGAATGACATACACTTATTCCTTCAAATACCCATTAATAAGGCACTCTTTACATGCATTTGATATAATTTAAATTTCAGAAGACATGAAATACGAAGCAACGACCTAATTACTTCCAGCCTTGCAATAGGAGCAAAAGTTTCATCGAAGTATATTCTTTCTAATTGTGTGTAACCTTGAGCCCCCCTGGCTTTTTTTTTTTGTCACATTCCCATTCTGATCAGTCTTGTTCCTGAAGATTCACTTTATCCCAATTACATTCACAGACTCGGGTTTGGGGACAAATGTCTAAACATCGTTTTTAACAAATTGCCCAAGCTTCTCATGCATTGCATTAATCCAACATTCATCTTCAAGGGATTCATTTCCATGTTTTTGGTTCAACCTAAGAAGTGAAATAGATATTACTGATCATTTTCAGATAGTCGACTTTGTCTTTCTTTTTCGTTATCACCCCTTCATTAAGATCACCAATAATATTACTAGAAGGATGGTTTTTAAGAACCTTATTGGAAGGTTGCTTGTTACTTCCTTCTGTCTTCTAAAAAATATCCAAGATGTTTTCCACCGGAATACTTGACCTTAGATCAGATGGCTTGTCAGAAGAAATGTTGGGAGCATCAATATTAACAAGCTGAGTTGAGAATGAGTCTTCTTCAGCTTTAGAGGAGGAATCGAAAGAGGCGACTGTTGGGAATGTCCTAAAACTTACAGTTTGTAAATTTTGAAAACATATTCTATTTATCAATAAAAGAATCATTGTGTATTTCATTCAATAAATTGTTATTAATATTGCATTCTGTTATAAAAATCTAATAAACGAATCCATGGCAAATCCATGACTATAATATGAATACTTTAACTTTATCTAGAGACATAAAAGTCGATCAAGTTTTAGTATATAGCCAAAATGGTCTATAAGCATATAGATGAGATTGGATACCTCGTCTTGGTAACACTATTAGATGCAACCCACTTTGTATATTGATACAAATGATGTGATCCCAAAATTATTCATATGGAGACATGCGAGTGGAGGCATCCTATTCAAAGGATGTTTGCATAAAATCGAACCTCGAAATAGTCACTTTTTTTTATAACGATCGTTTACTGCTAAAACTAACTATTTCAAAGTCGATGGCCTGGGGTAACTCGATCTTAATTCTAAGTTAACTATAAACCCCTGTTTATATGGGATTATCCTTTGATTTGCATAACTGAGAGTAGTCCAACAACACTGCTCAATAAGCCTTCCATTTTGGGGATAAGACCAGATAGATAGCTGGGGACATAGTTCTGCAAGATGGAATTAGCTTCTATCTGTCTTAGGGTTAACAGATAGGTTGTTCTCCTAAGTATTGGTTTCTAGTTTTGAACAAAGGGGCCCCACCCTCTTATGGCCAAGAGGGATATGGTTTATTAGTTCAACTATAAACCAAATTGTTCAATAAAGGTTCAATGGGAGTTTAAGAAGCAAGATGTATTACAAGGATAGAATGGTAATTTTAACCTAGTTGTAAATATGAACGACTTGTGAAGAATCGACTTACAGATTATGGTTAAAGTTGATAGAAATATATCTACAGTGAGGAAAGTGCGACTATCGAGCTATAGTGGTGTGTCTCGATAGTTATCGAATAGTAATTAAATTGGTCTAAAGACTTTAGTCAATTAATCTTAAATCGTTAGAGCTTATGATCTGTAGGTCCATAAGATCCCTCTTCTAGCTCATAAAATTATATCTTGGATAGTGAATTGAGCGGATTTGAAATGTTCAAAATCAAAATTAGGGTTTTGAATTTGAAGTGTTCAAATTCAATTTAGGGTTTGGATAATTATATTTGATATAATTAGGCGTTTAATTTAATGAAATTAAACGTAATCGGAGAGATTATAATATTTAAATATTGATTAAATATTGAATTACATGAATAGGATTCACATATCAATTAGGTGTTTAATTAATTTAATATTTGATATTAAATTATTAATTAATTAATTAATTAAATTTATTTAATTAATTATTTAAATAAAACTTTTTCATTTTAAAAATTCAAATTCAGATTTGATTTTTTAACTAAATTTAATTTTGATGGAAATTAAATGAAAATTGAAAACTAAAAGAAAATTAAAATTGATGTTTAATTCATAATGGACTTCTCCAACATTTTCAAGCTAATTGAGGTGGATCAATCCATTTCTTAACACCTAAGCCCACTAAATCATGTAGCTTGAGGTGTTTTTGTTTCTGATAAGAGAATGCCTGCATGAATTGGATTGATAAATACTCCAAGTTCTAAAATTGGAGAACTTCATGTAAGGTGATTTCCAGATTTCTGCATTTTCTCTCAAAGCCTTCTCTTCTGCTTCACCTAATTGAGCTGATTCAGAGATTCCAAATATCAATCCAAGTTAGAGGATATTAGAGAAGACCATTGTGGTGGTCTTCTATCAATTTGAAGATCCAATTTGTGGAGAAAAGATAGAATTGCTAAGTTTCAACAAAGATATTGTGTTCTTGAAACTCTCTCCTATAAAATTAGTTTCAATGCATGCATACTTTTAAACTCAAATTAATTATAATTTGAGTGCTTATTGATTCTGATTGCTTCCGTTTTTCGCATCTTCTATCTATCAGCGTTATTATCATCAGTTACTACGTTAATGGACTCCATGATAGTGCAAGTACGTTTATTAAAAAAATGGTAGGCTTGACTATTTGAGGAATACTCAAGCAAAAATCCTTCATCTGAATTTAAATTCCATTTCTCCTAGCTTCTCTGTCAAACAGGATGTAACAAGTATTGCCAAAGATGTGAAAATAATTTATATTTGGTTTTCTTTCTCTCCACAACTCATAGATAATGATCGAAGTTCCTAGTCGCAAAAAAATCCTGCTATGGATGGGACAGGTTGTGTTCAGTGCCTATGTCCAAAACTAATATGGTATTCAATTGGCATATTGTTGGGTTTTATGTTTTAAAATTTGTACTTTTTAAATAAATAAACTTATTCTGTTACCAATAAAGATGTTATTTGAGGTTTATTCAATAAAGTTGCTATTGAATGTATGAATTGCTCATTTCATTTTGGAAAGAACCTAAATCCAATAAACTAAGATCTATGACTATTACATGAGTACTTGTACTTTATGTGAAGATATAAGAGTGGATCAAGTTCGAGTACATAGCCAAAACGGTCTATAGTATACGAATAAGGTTGGGTATCTTACCATAGGGACACTATTGGATGCGACCCACTTTGTAATTTTTACAATTATTGTAGTGCTACAAATGATGTGATCATGAATCTTTCATGTGGAGATATGTGAGTGGAGGTGTCCTGTGCAAAGAGTTTCTATAACACCAAACCAAGAAATAAGTCACTCTTACACCAAACCAAGACGAAATTCATTCCTACCCACTTTTAGGGATAGTAGAAAGGTTGTTCCTTTAAGTGCTGACTCAAGGTTTTGGACAAGGGGCCCCACCCTCTCATTGGCTCGAGAGGGACTCGATTTGGTGATTGGATCACAAACTAATTATTCATTAGAGGATCAGCAGGACATTAAGAACAAGATGTAATTGTTGGGGATGATGCCCTAAATTTCGTGGGTCCTGTAGTTTGTAATTGTAATGTACAAACATTTTATATATTTAATAAATATGAGATGTTTTATTCATATTTAGTAGCATTAACCCACAAACCAATAAACTAACATCCAAGGTTCTTATCTGTAGCTTAAACATGTATGTAGAGACATACAGGTGGATCATGTTTAAGTGAAAACCTAAATGATCTGTAATAGATGGATAAGGCTGGGTACCTTATCCTAGTGACACTACGAATACGACCCATTGTGTAGATGTTATAATTGTTGTAAAGTGCTACAAATGATCTGATCTTGATCATTCATGTAGAGACATGTGGGCGAGGGTGTTCTATACAGAGGTGTTTGTATAAGACCGGAACACAAAATGACTAGTCTCATTATATAATGCTGTTAATAATAGAGACTTACATTTCACATGGATGATTATAAGTGAGATGACCTGAATCCTGAGTTAGTTGTGAACTCGTGTCTATGAAGGCGGTCATTTGATTTGTATAGGTGAAAGTGGCCAAATTTCTAACTCAATAAGCCTACCATTTTGGGGATTCGTTTAATTGGGGAGCTGAGAACACAACTACACAATACAGAATTCACCCATTCCCTAAAGTTTGGAAAGTAGATATATTGCTCCCTTAAGTGTTGATTTTAGGGCTTGAAGAATGTGGGGCCACATCTTTTCTTGGCCCGAGAGAGGTTTGGTCATAGTTGGACTATGAATTATTGCTCATTAAAGGGATCAGTGGTACTTAAGCAATTAGATCTAACTGAAGGAACTCTTAGACAAGAGAACCATTGAGCGGAAGCAGATCATTCCAAATCCCATTATGAAAGAACAAGAACATTTACAATCAAATAATAAAAGTTATGCCTCATCGAGTTTAAATTACAGCATGCTTCAAAAGAAAAATACAAGAGATCAAATGAAGTTACCCTTGAAAAACTTTTCTTCTCGTATCCCTCGATCAACCTCAGCCAAGCGTTCAACAACACGAATGCAATACGGGCAAACCAGTGAACAGCACGAATTGTCAAATCCTTGAACACAATCGAGAAACACTCGACCCTCGACCCTCGAACAGAGGGTAGACACTACCACAAGGCTACCTTGATATTCTCGGTGTGAGAATCCAGAAGTTGTGGGCTCTATATGTATTTGGTAGAGGGAAGGAGGAATTGAACAATCGTGTAGACGATCGAGTAAGTGGGAGAAGATAGAAGTCTATCATGGGTACTCGATCATTTAGCAGTGAGCAACTATTGTATAGTATACTCTTTACTCGATCGTTTACACTCTCAAAGCTATCGTATAGTTTTTTTCTTTATGTGTGATCAATTTTTAACAAATGAAACATTTTTCATTTTATCCATCAGTTACCATAACTGATTACAACTTCCACAAAGTCGGTTATTAGGAGAAAAAACCGAAATCAATTATCTTATAATTGATTTGATTAAAAATAAATATAATAACTAATTTATCATATTATATTTATAACCTATAGTTTTAATATCACATCATATGCAACATAAAAACTATAGTTCTTTTTCTTCTTTATTGCATTTAATATAAATCATATTTATATTAATTCCACCAATTAATATATCTAATACATCAAATAAATTATATCACATATAATTGAATCAATTTAATTATGTCATATATAATCAAATTCCCTCTTATTAATTTGAACACTTCAGATTAACCCAAAAACTGATTCTCAATATGAATCCATTGAGCTATCAAGGGGACCTTATGGACCTGTAGCTCGAAGCTCTAATGGTACGTGAATAACTGACTAAACTCTTTAATCATGATATCCACCATCCATTAACTATCGAGCATTCCACTAAAGACCGACAGCTGCACTCTTCGCACTACAGATATATTTTTGTGTCTATTGGATATAACCAATCAATAGTACGATGACCCTTCATAAATCACTCGTAAGTACAACTAGACCAATTTATCGTTTTACCCCTGTGGTTACATCTAATTCCTTAAGTACCACTAATTTCTCTAATGAACAATACATCATAGTTCTACTATGAGTAAATCCTTGTCGGGCCAAGAGAAGGTATGGTGCCACATTGTTTAAACCCTGAAATCAACCCTTAAGGGAGCAATTTATCTACTTACCCCTGGTTCGGGAAGGAGTGAATTTTGTCTTGTATAGCTAAGTTCCCAGCTCCCCAATTAGACATATCCCCAAAGTGGTATGTTTGAGTCGACGATTTGGCCACTCACACCCATGCAAAACAAATGACCGCCCTCATAAACAGGAGTTCACGACTTACTCAGGATTAAGGTCATGTTATCTATGGTCATTCTAGTAAAATGAAAGTCTCTGTCATGAATGGCGTTATATAACGAGACTAAACATTTCGCGGTGTGGTCTTATACAAACTTCTTTGTATGGAGCATCCCCGCTCGCATGTCTAATACTCAAACGGTCAGGATCAGATGATTTGTAGCACTTTACAACACTTGTAACACCTACAAAGTGAGCCATACTCGTAGCGTCACCAGGATAAAGTTTCCCTTATTTATCCATATACTACAAACCATTTAGGTTATCACTTAAAGCACGATCCACTTATATGTCTCCACATACATGCATAAGTTACAATGATAACCAGGGATCTTAGTTTGGTTAATGCAACTAAAATAACTCATATTTCATAGACTGAAATGAATAAAATATCTCATATTATAAATCATCAAATGTTTGTTCATACAAATGCTTACAAACTACAAGACCCTACGAGATTTAGGGCATCAACCCCAACACTAACTAGGGAAAAAACTTTAATTTTGGTCCATATGTATTTACGAGAAATTTGTGAAGGGTCATCGCACTGTTGACTGATATATCCAATGGACACATAAATATATATGGCGAAAAATGCAGCAATTGATCTTTAGTGGAGTGACCAACAATTAATGGATGTTGAATAATTCAATTAAAACAGATTAATTATTTATTCAAATACCATTGGAGAATCAATCTACAAGTTCATAAGGTCCCATCTGTAGCTCAACAAGGATTTATGAGAATCAATTTTGGATTAATTTGAACTGTTCAAATTAATTGAATGAATGAATTATATGTGATATGATTAATTTAACTTAATTATATATGATATAATTAATATAATGTATTTGATACATAATATATAGTTTATTTGAGAGAAAATAAATATTTGAATACAATTCAAATATTAATTATGTGAATTGGATTGATATATTTAAATTTAGTATAAATGGGTTTTATATTAAATAACATGCATTAATGAGATAATTAAAACTATAAGTTATATTGTATTTGATACAATATTAAATTATAGGTTATGTGTTATATATGATATAACATATATATATATAATAAGTAGCTATTATACAACATACATACATACAATATATATAATATATAATATATATATTATATTATTATATATAATAATTTATTTAAATTAAAATTAATGTATTTTAATTTTAATTTTAAAATTAAAGGGAGGGAAATAATTTCTCTCCCCTTAATTCTCTCTTAAACTCACGTAGTGAATGGGGGACAATTAGAGGGAGGTGATAATCTTCTTCTTAGAAGATTTTTGTAATAGAGCTCTCTCTCTGGTTTTTTGAGATCTCTCTGAAATTTCCCAAAAACTTATCCTCTCCTCTCAATTATTTTCCCTCTCTTCAAAAATCTCAGAGCCCACACCTCCTGAAGATTCTCTACGCAAAAGAGAATACAAAAGGTTCCAATTGGTGGTGTCACCTTTGGATCTTCATGATCGTACGAATTATTCATGATCATTTTGGAGAGGGGAGTTCGTGAAGGTTTTGGTCTACAAGGGTAAGTTTCTTGAAACTCTAACCCTAATTTCATTTTCTCCTTCTTCCTTGCTTGCTGTAATTTCTGAAATTTTGTATAATTTTGTTCTCTAAAATTTTTGTTCTGTGAAGATAAAAATTGGGTCAATCCACGCTTCCACTATGAAACTCCACAGTTCCTTCAATTGGTTACAGGGCAGTAGTTTTTTGTCCCAATTTTTAATTTTTCAGAATTAATTTTACAGAATTGGTGGGTTGCATTCTGTATTTTTTTTCTTTTCATATTGATGAATTGTATTGAATGTGAATGGTTTCAATTTTTGGATGTTTCGGGATTGGACCTTTCAATTTAATTTTACAAATTCATTTGTAAAGGCCCTTGTGATAGAGTCTGTAATTCTTTAGTCTTGATTCGCTCGTGTTTTTCTCGATGATTTTCTAGAGAAAACAAGGTCAAAATCGAAGAAGGATCAATGGATTTCACAACGTGACTACTGTACAGTAGTGTTGCAACATACTGCCTTAGCATTGCAATGCTGCGAACCGCAGATGGAAGAATTTTCCATAGTGTTGCAACGCTAGGTCACAGCGTTGCAACGCTCCAAAACGAAAAAAATTTCCAATTCGTGCGCGATTCATGGTTGTTCCGGCTCATGGTTCATTCGATTTACTTGGTTTGGCCGATTTGTGGTCGGTTTAGGTGCTGGCGGTTCTGTTCGTGCTATGTAAGGTCTGGTTTGCTTGTTTTGAACTGGTTAAGCTATTAATTTGTAATAGTTAGTTGGTTTTTAATTAATTAAATTAATATAAGTGTTATATTAATTTAATTAATTGTTTAGGAGTCTAAACCCGGTCTAATGATTGTTTTAAATTATGCATGTGATGTATTATTTAATTTATATAATTATAGTCATAATGTATGCTATATAGTAAAATCCCACCATAGGTTATGCATTATTCATGCATCATTTATATTATAAATGTTTTAATATATAGTTACATGATTTACTTTTATAACATGCTCATGCATCATGTAATAAAAATATTATAATATATATTTGCATGCATTAATAACATAGTCATACATCATTTATATTAAAAGTGTTATAATATATAGTTGAATGTATGGATGTATGTATGTTATTAATTATTTCATTACTTTAGTATATAACTGTTATGTATGTTAGTAAAGAAATGCAATTGCATGAAGCATGTCACTACTTTAGGTTATTTTATAATTGTTATAATTTACCTAAGTATGCTTTAACATACAATAATTGGTTTTAATTTATTTCATTTTTTTTATAAATAATTTAGAATTTCATGCAAACCTCACGTTAAAATCATTTTTTAAAATAGTTTTAAAACATGATTCACATAGTCCTAAGATCACATCTTTAATGAGATTAGAAATAATTTTAATATTTTAATCAGTTTAATAGGATTAAATTGATTTTAATTAAAAAAGTTAAATTTGTAGCAAATATATCTATAAAGGACCTTTTGTCAAAGCCTAGTTGTGTCTAAGCTTGGGTATTTAAGTTCACGAAAACAGAACACCTGTACATGGGAATTGACCTAGAAAGGTAAATTAGATAGATTTTCTACAAATATGCAATTATTGATTAAGGTTTATCAAAGTATTTAATGAACATTAATCAACCTTGTTTCACTATCCAAAGTAAGTGTTACTTTTGGGCAAATTTAAACAATCACTTAGTAAAATAATTAGTCGTATTTTTCTAAGTTAAATTAACCCTTCGTAAAACACTAAGTGGGAGGAAAATGGGGTAAATGATACTTCATTTTTCCTTTTTGACGTATCTCACTATAAGTTCACACCATGAGATCTATATTTGGCCCTGGGGCACCTTTGCTTGTGTCCCCTTATGATTGGTGTTTGTATAGGTCAATATCAAGGTGAATGGAGAGAGTGTTTATAGTAAGTAAGAGCGGGACGTATGTCAACACATCCCTCGGTCCCTCTCATTAGTTTGTAGTAAATTTTCATGCTCGGCCTCGAGGCACCTTTGCTTGTGTCTCCTATGGATGACATCTGCATGACGTTTTACTCAAACTCTAGAAATGGATAGGATTTCTTTAATTTTTTCTCCAATTATTTTTTTTCTTACGTTTGGCTCATTTAGACAGAACTCTAGAATCTAAAATGAGGGTTACACTCACAAGTAAATGTTAAGCAAGTCAACGATTTTTTATTCGAACAATGGTGACTGATATTTACAGTAACAATGAGTTGTTCTGTATATTGGTTGAGATTGTCCCATTTCATTGAAAGTGTACCTGATCACCCTATGGTGACTTTTACACAGCCTCACTAAAACATCATTGTAAAATATATCGTCAGATAAAGTACATTAAATTATTTTGCTAAATTTGATTGGTTTTCCAAATGGATAATGTTTGAAAACTAATATAAATAAATTTTATGTTTTAGCAAACTTCATAATGACTTCCGCAACACTAAATTTACTCATCATTGGCAAACTTACCGAAAAAAACTATACTACATGGAAAAACACAATCAACAGGATTTTAATCATTTATGACCTAAGATTTGTCTTGGCAAGGCCCAAGTGTATATCTTGGCAAGCCTGTCTGAAGTCTTGGCCAAGAAGCATGAGGTCTATGATCACTGCCCGTGAGATCATAGAGTCCCTGCGGAGGATGTTTGGTAACTATCTGCACAACTCAGGCATGACGCTTTGAAAAACATCTTCAATGCCCGTATGCAAGAAGGGGCATCTGTTAGAGAACAAGTTCTCAAAATGATGGTCCACTTAACCATGGCGGAGAAAAATGGGTTAATCATCGATGAAGTCAGTCAGGTTAGCTTCATCCAGAATCTTTATGTGAAAGTTTCCTATAGTTCCGTAGCAATGCTATTATGAACATGATTGACTATAACTTAACCACCTTACTCAATAAGCTACAGACATTCCAATATTTCATGAAATCCAAGGAAAAAAAAAGGTAAAGCAAATGTTGCTTCATCCTCTAAGAAGTTCTACAGAGGTTCAACATCTGGAACTAAGTTTGTGCCTTCTTCTTCCGACACCAAAAAGTGGAAAAGGAAGAAAGGTGGAAAGGGGAAAGCTAACCCACCAGCTGCTGTTCAGAAGGGCAAGAAGGTCAAGGCTGCAAAGGGAATTTATTTTCATTGCAACCATGAAGGACACTGGAAGGAGAATTGTCACAAATACTTGGCAAAAAGGAAGAAGGCTAATCAAGGTAAATATGATTTACTTTTTTTGGAGACTTGTTTAGTGGAGAATGGTGATTCAGCCTGGATAATAGATTCAGGCGCCACTAACCATGTTTGTTCTTTAATTCAGGCAATTAGTTCCTAGCAGCAACTAGAGGCTGGGAGATGATGATGCATGTTGGAATTGGACACATGGTCTCAGTTGTGGCAGTGAGAGGACTCCGACTTACTTTACATAATATTTTATTAGAAAATGTATTTTTTGCTCCTGATTTAAAGAGGAATTTAATTTCAGTAAAGTATTTGATTGAACAAAAATATTATATACATTTTTCTATGAATAAAGCCTTTTTTTTTCTAAGAATGGTATAGAACTTTGCTCGTTAAGCTTAAGCATAATCTTTATGTGCTAAGATCGTAACTAAAGTAGTCATGAACACTTAAATATTTAAAACTGTGATAACTCAAAATAAAATACTTAAATTTTCTCCTAAGAAAAATATCAAACTTTGGCACCTAAGATTAGGACACATAAATCTCAATGGAATTGAGAGACTGTTCAAAAATGAACTTTTAAGTGAGTCAGAAGAAAATTCTTTAGCTATGTGTGAGTCATGTCTTGAAGGAAAAATGACTAAAAAATCTTTTACTTGAAAAGGTTGTAGAGCCAAAGAACCCGTAGAACTTGTACATTATGACCTCTGTAGTGTGATGAATGTTAAGGCAAAAGGAGGGTTTGAATATTTCATCACTTTTACTGATGATTATTCTAGATATGCGTATGTTTATTTAATACAACATAAGTCTGAAGCCCTTCAAAAGTTCAAGGAATACAAGGCTGAAGTTCAAAATGCATTAAATAAAACTATTAAAACATTTTGATATGATCAAGGTAGAGGGTATTTGGATCTAAAATTTCAAGACTTTTTTATAGAACATGGAATTTTATCCTAACTCTCTACACCTGGTACATCTCAGCAAAATGGTGTATCAGAAAAGAGAAATCGAATCTTGTTGGACATGGTTCGATCGATGAGTTATGCTTTCCTACTGGACTTGTTTTAGGGTTATGCATTACATACTGCAGCTTACATTTTGAATTGTGTTTCTTGTAAAAGTGTTACTAGGACACCTTTAGAATTACGGAATGATCGTAAAGGTAGTTTACATCATTTCAGGATCTGAAGTTACCCAACAAATGTACTTGAGACAAATCTAAGAAATTGGAACCTCATTAAAAATTGTGCCTATTAGTAGGTTACCCTAAAGGAACGAGAGGCAGTTACTCCTACGATCGTAAGGATAATAAGGTGTTTGTGTCGAAAAATGCTACCTTTTTAGAAAATGACCACATAAGGGAGTATAAACCCCGCAGTAAGATTGTGTGAGTGAACTTTCCAGTGAAACTACTGAACCTTCAACAAGGGTTGTTAAAGAACCCAATACCTCAACAAGAGATGTTGAAGTTGGATCATCTAGTAGGTCAAATCCACCTTAAGTGTTGAGAGAGCCTCGACGTAGTGGGAGTTTTGGGAATCCATCTGTTCGTTATATGGGTTTAACAGAAAATCTAGGTATCGTAGATGACAGAGATGTTGAGGATCCATTGTCTTATAAGAAGGCAATAGAAGATGTTGACGAAGATGAGTGGATAAAAGCTATGGATTTCAAAATGGAGTCTATGTACTTTAATTCAATTTCGAATCTTATAAATCAACCTTATGGGGTTAAACCTATAGGTTGCAGTGGATCTATAAGAGAAAACAGGATACTGATGGGAAGGTGCAAACCTTTAAGGCTAGGCTTATGGCAAAAGGTTATACTCAAGTTGAGGGAGTCAACTATGAGGAGACTTTCTCATTTGTTGCCATGTTATAGTCTATCAGAATTCTTCTATCCATTGCCTCATATTATGACTATGAGATTTGGCAAATGGACATCAAGATTGCTTTTCTGAATGGCAATCGTGAAGAGACCATTTATATGGAGCAACCTGAGGGATTCATAACCCAAGGTCAAAAGCAAAAGGTTTGCAAACTTAATCGCTCCATTTATGGATTGAATAAAGCTTCTCGATCTTGTAATATAAGATTTGATACTACGATGAAATCTTATGGCTTTGATCATAATGTTGATGAGCCTTGTGTTTACAAGAGAATTGTCAACAATTCAGTAGCTTTTTTTGTGTTGTATGTAGACGATATCCTACTCATTGAGAATAATGTAGGTCTACTGACTAAAATTAAGAATTGGCTAGCGACCCAATTTCAAATGAAAGAATTGGGAGAGGCATAATTTGTTATGGGCATTCAAATCTTTAGAGATCGAAAGAACAAAACGCTAACCCTTTCTCAGGCATCGTACATTGACAAGATGGTAGTCTGATGTATGCGATGTTATGTACAAGATCACTATTAAGAACATCCTTAAGTATCTACGGAGAACAAGTTACTACATGCTCGTGTATGGTTCTAAGGATCTGATCCTTACAGGATACACAGACTCTGGTTTTCAAACTGATAAAGATTCTAAGAAATCCACATTAGGATCATTTTTCCTTCCTAATGGAGCGGCAGTAGTCTGGAGGAGCACCAAACAGGGGTGCATTACTGACTCCACTATGAAGGCTGAGTATGTAGTGGCTTGTAAAGCTACTAAGGAAGTTGGGTAGCTCAGGAAATTTTTGATTTATCTGGAAGTGGTTCCAGACATGTCTAAGTTCATCACTCTTTATTGTAATAATAATGGTGTTATAGCTAATTCCCGAGAGCCTAGAAGTCACAAGCGCGGGAAGCACATAGCGCGGAAGTATCATCTCATCTGAGAGATTGTGCCTCAAGAGGACGTGATCGTCACACAGATAGCTTCGGAGCACAACATTGCTTATCCATTTACAAAGACCCTCACGGCTACGGTGTTTAAGGGTCACCTACAGAGTATGACTTGAATCCTGAGTGAGTTGTGAACTCCTACCTATGAAGGTAGTCCTTTGATTTATATGGGCGAGACTAGCCAGATCGCTGACTCAATAAGCCTACCATTTTGAGGATTCGTTCGATTAAGGAGTTGAGAACACAACTACACAAGACGAAATTTACTCCTACCCTAACGTCTGAGAAAGTAGATAAATTGCTTCCTTAAAGACTGATTCTAAGGCTTGAACAATATGGCGTCATGCTCTCTCTTGGCTTGAGAGGGTTTTGATCATAGTTGGACTATGAATTATTGTTCATTAGATGGACTAGTAGTAGTTAAGAAGTTAGATATAACTATAAGAGCAAAACAATAATTTTGGCCCATCTGTACTTACGAGCAATTTGTAAAGGATCATCGCACTGTTGACTGATTATATCCAATGCACACAGAAATATATCTATAGTGAGAAAAGTACAGCTATCGGTCTTTAGTGGAATGACCAATAGTTAATAGATTTTAAATAATTCAATTAAAGGAGTTTAATTAATTATTCAAGTATGATTGGAGTTTTACTCTACGGGTCCACAAGGTCCCCTCTGTAGCACAATAAAGATTTATGAGAATCAATTTTGGATTAATTTGAATTATTCAAATTAATTGAGGAAATTAATTATATGATATAATTAATTTAACTTAATTATATATGATATAAGTAATATAATGTATTTGATACATAATATAAAGTTTATTTGACAGAAAATAAATATTTGAATATAATTCAAATATTAATTATGTAATTGGATTCATATAATTAGATTTAGTATAAATGGGATTTATATTAAATACCATGCATTAATGAGAGAATTACAACTATAGGTTATATTTTATTTAATACAATATTAAACTATAGGTTATGTGTTAGATATAATATAACATATAGTTATATATATACAAATAAATATATGTATTTATTTATTTAGATTAAAATTAATTCATTTTAATTTTAATTTTAAAATTAAAGGGAAGAAAATAACTTCCCTACCCTTAATTATCTCTTAAGCTCACGTAGTGAGTGGGGGAATGCTAGAGGGTGGTGATAATCATCTTCACAGAAGATTTTTGTAATAGAACTCTTTCTCCTTGGGTTTTTGAGATCTCTCTAAAATTTCCTCAAAACTTATCTTATCCTCTCAATTATTTTCTCTCTCTTCCAAAATCTCAGAGCCCACACCTCTTGAGGATTCTCTATCCAAAAGAGAAAACAGAAGGTTCCAATCAGTGGTGTCACCTTTGGAATTCATGATTGTACGAATTGTTAGTGATCATTTTGGAGAGGGGAGTTTGTGAAGGTTTCGGTATGTACAAGGGTAAGTTTCTTGAAACCTTAACTCTAATTTCATTTTCTCCTTCTTCCTTGCATGCTGTAATTTCTGAAATTTTGCATAATTTTGTTCTGTAAAATTTTTGTTCTGTGAAAATATAAATTGGGCTAATCCCCGCTTTCGCTATAGAACTTCACAGTTCCTTCAGTAATCTCGAGGTAAAACAACTTTTGATCCAACAGTTATTATGAACAACCTGTGAAGGGTTGACTTACTAATTATCGTTATATTGAGTGGAGAGAAATTTATCTATAGTGAGGGGAGTGCAACTACTAAACTTTACTCGAGTGACCCGATAGTTAACAAATTTTGGTTACTTGGGTTAAAGAGTTTAGCTACTTAATCTCGAATCGTTGGAGACCATGATCTATAGGTCTATGGAGTCCCTCTACTAGCTCATATTGAACTAAACCTTATTATAGTTTAATGAACGAGTTCGAAGTCTTCGAATTCAGATTTTTGGAGTAAAGTGTAAATATATCTGATATGTCTAACATAATGTTTAATTATGAATCAAACATATAAGAGAGAAAAAGATATTTAAATAAGATTTGAATATCAGAATTTTCTAAATAAGGATTCAAAAATGGTCAATCATGATTGATCCGGATTAGTGTGATTTTAATTAATTAAATTGTTTAATTAATTGTTTCAATTAATTTTAAATTTAAAGAAGTCCAAATTGGTCTGAAAGTTAAAATTATTTACTAAGTCAAAATTGTTGACTAGGTCAAAAATGAGAAAAAGTCGAAATGTTGACTATGGACTTTGAAAGTCAAAGTTTGACTATTTGACCAACTTAATGGGAAAATCCAATTTTTGAGGCTTTGTTTAAAATATTCTTGCTAGGTGTTCATCAAACTTGAAGATACTAATCCTACTTAAAGTTAATGAAATTTTGAGTATCAATTTTTTATTAACTTAACTTTTCATGATTTGCATGATTTTGCCTATATAGATTAGTTCTATGAAGTTTAATCTTCTTGGCAAAAGTAGAAATTCTTGAGATTTTAAAGAACATTAACCCTATTTTTCTCTCAAACCCTTATAGAATTTCTCTCTAAATTGGTCACTCATCGAATCCCACCACCCCGTTTTAAGGCCGGAGGATAGTCAAGAAGACTCTCATGGTGGTCTATGAACTGATTATGAGAAGATTTGATGACAACCAAGAAGGAATTTGAGCTACAAAAGTTGTATATTCTAACCCTTTAATCTATGTTTAAATGCATGTTTATTCTTATGAAATTAACCTAATTAAAGTACAAAAAATCCTTAATTGCTTCCGCTGTGCATATGTATGTTTCATCAATTGGTATCAGAAAATGCTTTTAGTATTCAATTATTGTTAATTTTGAACTTGGTGGGTAATTATTCATGTGATAAATGAACTTGTGCTCAAATGGATAATTTCAGCTTTGGCATTCAAATTCTTTTCTGGATTGTAATAATTATTGTAATTGCCAGTGTTTTATGGGCTTTAACATGTTGTGAAGGATTTGTAAATTTACTAGAGTCATTAGAGTTGGTTCTAGGTTGTAATCAAACGGTTTTGATAAAGAGAATAGCTTTGAATTTGAAGGAAAATTGATTCTAAATAAAAAAAACACCTCCCAGATCGAAAGATCCAAGTTGTGACCCGACCCAAGGTGACGCTTGAACCGCGAGCAACGCCTGACGCATGTAGCTACTCCAAACTCGACCCACGAATCGTGTCCGACCCATTTTGTGAAAGTGTCCACTGATGACAAGCAAAAATGCATGTCATCTTAGGCCTTTTACTTAGAATTATGAAGGTTGTTAGGCAGAATATGCATAAATCATGTTAGGAATTCACGAGAAAATGCTTGCATCGATCAGCATGTTGAATCTCAGCTAACCCGTTATTATGCGTTCAATGTTGCATTTTTGTAGCTAAAACAGGAAATGGATTCAAACGTGGAAACCGGACCACCGCATAGATGGCCGCATGCGGAGAAACACTCCATCGTAAAGGCAACGCATCGATCAACGCATGGATATTGTTGTAATCAACCGTATGCGTCCATCACATGGGAGTTACGCTCGTCAAGTGATTGTGGTCACCATGTAGAGTTGCGGTATTAAGTGAATGCGGCCATTGAATGATTGCAGCTACGCGACAATGCATTCTAATGGGATCAACATAAGGTAGGTAGAATGAACGCATCAACGCATCTACCTCAAGAAAATCCAAAGCTGATGCTGACATTTCACCTACCACGCCGTTAATGGCAGAGGTTCAGAAAGGACTAACACGTTGAACGTCAGACTTAGAGCAGTCCAATTAATGTTGTCAGCGACCCAAGCTCTATAAATAGAAGCTGATGAGCAGAAATTAAAGGGATCCAAGGTTTTCGCCTGAGGTTCACCTAGGACGGATCTTTGCGACCCAGACAAACACGTGAGAAGATGGCTGAGAGTTCTTCACCTCCTTCATCCATTCCAAGTGACGACCGGAGCTAGATCTCGAGAGAGTTAGTTCCTCCGTCCATCCATGGCACCACGGGTAGCCTTGACGCACATCCGTTGGGCTGTCTCTTATACACATCTAGATGTGTATAAGAGACAGCCCTCTATCTATGGCACAACCAGCAGCCTTGACGCACATCCGCTGGGAGAAAATCTTTACTTCTAGCCGGTCATTTCCTTTTCCTTTCTTTCTTATATTGTATTGTATGACATCTTGGAATTAAGGAATTAATACAATTTATTTTCAATGCATTTTTCTGTTCCTTCGACTCCATTTCCATCTTCTTTGCTTAGCATCTTTACTTTCATTGCAACACTTAGTGGGATTGCTTAGGTATCGCATACTTAGTCATGTGCATTAGGGATATGAAGCATGTAGCAATCCATCGAGAGGTGTGCGTTGCGCGAGTGTGTGAGTAATTTTATTTACTTAGTGTGAAGCTGCTGCAACGCTTGTATATAGGCTAATGCATTGTTTGTCAATGAGTGAAGTCAGCAACAATCAACTGCCCGGGAGGGTAAGTGGTTGGACGCATTAAGCAAGATATGCATTGTTCACTAAGGATAGTAACAATCTTGCGTCAACCAAGTTCATAGATTGTCTTGTATTATGTATGATTCATTCGTCCATTAGAGATACTCTGGAGAGTAGTCTAAGGACAGGATCTAGACTTGGGAAGGTCAGGTTAAAATCTAGGCTCGAGAGAGCCAGATTAGAACACATAATTCAAGAGATGGGAGCTTAGGAATAAGCACTTTTGCTATTAACCCATCGCATGCATCCTAAAGATAGGATACGATTGTGTGCGGTCACCGCAGCGTCGTGTGCATTTTGCATCATCACATAGGAAAAGAGTAGAGACTTAGGAATAAGCTCTATGGACACTTTTGCATTCAACACATGCGTGCTAAACTTAGGAGCACTGCATTTGCATTGGAAAATGATTTGTCATGCATGAGTGTAGTATGATCGCATTGGCTTGCGTTGACTAGGTTTGCCCTTACAGTCAGTCTTAAGGGTTGCAATGAAATCATCTCCGCATTTTATCTATTTTCCCACACATTTATTTCATGTCAAGGTTTGTCATATCTCTAACTTTCATGCATATTCTCATTGCATTGTCTGTTAGATAGGAGTAGGAGTAGGATTAACTTAATAACATCCCTTCCATTCTTTTATTCAAACCGTCGCATGCACATTACCGCATACATATAACTACAAGTCCCTGTGTTCGACCTTGGATTATCCGAGAAACTTGCATTCACGTTATACTTGGCATGAGCGCAAGAAAACTTGTGGTAGGATGCATGATCATCACATACATTTATTAATGCATTATCAGTCCAACGCATGACCATCGACGTATGACTATCAACGCATATCTTAGGAACATGCATCACATACCGCGTCCATGGTATTAATGTTGTCGAGTAAAATTGACTTCTAATTTTCCGCCACCAAGTTTTTGGCACCGTTGTCGGGGACTTGGCAACTAATTGTTTGTTAGGTTTTGTGTCTCTGCGAGCAAACTTTTTATCTTGGGAGTATTGCAGCTTGTACGACCAGGTTGCAAACAATATTGAAGTGTAGGCAATGCGCTGAAAGCCAATGTTGACCCCAAGGTAGAAGGGCAATCAGTCGCAAAAGAGCTGAAGGCAGTTCTGAGCTCATAGGACCAACATGCGCCAAACAATTGCTGGAAGTTCCAATGGTCAAGGCATGATCCTTAACCCAAGCAGTTGAGAGCAATCTCCTGCATGGAAGACTCCTTGCAGTGACAACACTCCAATTTTTACAGGGACGTCTTTTACTTTATCTTTACATTGCTTTCTTAATATAGGATATTTATTTTATTTTTATTATTATTTTGGATATATGGCTGCTTCCTTGGTTGTGGTACGTTTGCTCTTGTAGGTACAACAATAAGTCTCCTCGGTTCGTAGTTCAACGGAATAATTTCTTTCACTCTTCAATGCATGGCTTCAATCACGTGGATTCCAACGCATGAGCATATGCGTTGTTCCGCCTAAGGTATTTTCCTGTTATCTTGTATGCCTTATCCTTTTGAAATTTTTTCGTTCATGATTACGTTATTTTGCAATGTTTCTATGATGGTACCTATAGTTCACCGCATCTTCTAAACAACGCAAGGAATTCTTTACTTTTATTAGCTTCTTCAAATTTTGAAAGTCGTAAGTTTTATTCTGTGCAAACCTTTGTTCAAACATTTATTATCGCATTCTTGTAATTTTGTTTTTAGCTTTGTGGTGAGAACGCTGCCAACCTCTAAGTTTGGGGGTGGCAGCGGTCTCGAAGAATTGCGTTCATTGCATTGCGATCATTTGAAAAAAAAAATAATAAATAAATAACAAAGTGAGATTTTGAGAATAATAACTCCACTGTCAACGCAATGGGAAAACCCATGTTGATAAGAGTTAAGCTGTGAAATGCACTTGCTCGAAATTGGATGTCCGCATGACACACGTGGGGGCAAGCCAAAACGAAGGCAAGTTGCAAGGATCAGCGCATTAGCGCAACTCCTCTATCCGGCGCAAGCCAAATCAAACGAGACAAGAGTTGAGTTGAATATGGAACGTAACCGAAGTTGGATGCCTGAATGACACACATGGGAGTAAGCCAAAACGAAGGGGTAACCAGGTTTAACGCCGCATTTGAATAAGTCATCGCAAGTTTTGAAGTATTTGTGACGAATGCATTCTCAAAATCTAAACGCAAAATTGCGGTGAATGAAGAAAAAGTTTTTGAGCAAAGGCTTGCCGGATCTAAACTTAGAAAAGATCTTTTTTTAAAAGGCAGCCAAAGTGGAGGAGAGCATTGCGGTGATGGTCAAAGGTGTGTGTAAATTATATTCTGAGAAGCTGGTCATCGCAAAGGAAAACATGAAGATGAGTTTGAATTTCTTGAGTATAATGCATGTTTGAGGACAAACATGATTTTAAGTTTGGGGGTGTGATGACATGTAGAAATGCATGCCATCTTAGGCCTTTTACTTAGAATTATGAAGGTTGTTAGGCAGAATATGTGTCAATCATGTTAGGAATTCACGAGAAAAAGAGTTTGCGTCGGTCAGCATGTTGAATCTCACCTAACCCGTCATTTTGCATTATTATGCATTCAATATTGTATTTTTGTAGCTAAAACAGGAAATGGACGCAAACGCGGAAACCAGACCACTGCATAGATGACCGCATGTGGAGAAACACTTCATCGCAAAGGCAAACGCATCGATCAAGGCATGGATATTGCGATAATCAGCCGTATGCGTCCATCACATGGGAGTTGTGCTCGTCAAGCGATTGCGGTCATCATGTAGAGTTGTGGTATTAAGTGAATGCGGCCATTGAATGATTACGACTACGCGACAATGCATTCTAATGGGATCAACGCAAGGTAGGTGGAATGAACGCATTAACGCATCTACCTCGAGAAAATCCAAAGCTGATGCTGACATTTCAAATTCTGGACCTGTCTCTTATACACATCTAGATGTGTATAAGAGACAGCCTACGCGACAATGCATTCTAATGGGATCAACGCAAGGTAGGTGGAATGAACGCATTAACGCATCTACCTCGAGAAAATCCAAAGCTGATGCTGACATTTCACCTACCACGACGTTAGTGGCAGAGGTTCAGAAAGGACTAACGCGCCGAACGTCAGGCTCAGATCAGTCCAATTAATGCTGTCGGTGACCTAAGCTTTATAAATAGAATCCGATGAGCAGAAATTCAAGGGATCCAAGGTTTTCGCCTGAGGTTCACCTAGGGTGGATCCTTGCAATCCAGAAAAACGCGTGAGAAGATGGTTGAGAGTTCTTCACCTCCTTCATCCATTCTGAGTGACGACCGGAGCCTTCGACCAGAGCTAGATCTCAAAAGAGTCGATTACTCCACCCATCCATAGCACCACTGGCAGCCTTGACGCACATCTGCTAGGAGCACATCCGCTAGGAGCAAATCTTTGCTTCCAGCCGGTCATTTCCTTTTCCTTTCTTTCTTATATTGTATTGTATGACATCTTGGAATTAAGGAATTAATACAATTTATTTTCAATGCATTTCTCTGTTCCTTCGACTCCATCTCCATCTTCTTTGCTTAGCATCTTTACTTTCATTACATCACTTAGTTGGATTGCTTAGGTATTGCATACTTAGTCATGTAGATGAGGCATATGAAGCATGTAGCAACCCACCGAGAGGTGTGCGTTGCGTAAGTGTATGAGTAATCTTATTTGCTTAGTGTGAAGCTGCTGCAACGCCTTTCTATAGGCTAACGCATTGCTTATCTATGAATGATCTTATCATGCGATTGTCTTGTATTGTATTATGTATGCTTCATTTGTCCCTTAGAGATACTCGGGAGGGTAGTCTAAGGACAGGATCTAGACTTGGGAAGGTCAGGTTAGAATCTAGGCTCGGGAGAACCAGATTAGAACGTATAATACAAGAGATAGGAGCTTAGGAATAAGCACTATTTGCTATTAACCCATCACATGCATCCTAGAGATAGGATACAATTATGTGCAGTCACCACAACGTCGTGTGCATTTTGCATTATCGCATAGGAAAAGAGTAGAGACTTAAGACTAAGCTCTATGGACACTTTTGCATTCAACACATGCGTCCTAGACTTAGGAGCACCGCATTTGCATTGGAAAATGATTTTTCGTGCATGAGTGTAGCATGATCGCATTGGCTTGACTAGGGTTGCCCTTGCGGTCACTCTTAAGGGTTGCAATGAAATCATCTCCACAATTTATTTATTTTCCAACACATTTATTTCATGTCAAGGTTTGTCGTATCTCTACCTTTCATACATATTCTCATTGCGTTTTCTGTTAGATAGAAGTAGGAGTAGGATTAACTTAACACATCCCTTCCATTCTTTTATTCAAATCGCTGCATGCACATTACCGCATACATATAGCTACAAGTCCCTGTGTTCGAACTCAGATTACCTGAGAAACTTGCGTTTGTGTTATACTTGGCGTGAGCGTAAGAAAACTTGTGGTAGAATGCATGGTCATCACATACGTTCATTAACGCATTATCAGTCCAACGCATGACCATCGACGTATGACTATCAACGCATATCTTAGGAATATGCATCGCAGGATTTTGGTTGTTGAGTAAAATTGACTTCTAATTTCCCGCCACTAAGTTTTGGCCGCGTGCGACCCAGCCTTGTCACATCCAACCCGAACTGACCCGTGCATGTGTCTATAGCTCCAACTAACATGTGCTCGCACCCGACACAATGTCATGTGTGTAACTCGCCCGGTTTAGAGGTTAGTCTGATCGGCTTAGGTGGTTTCCTGCCTTTTTAACCTGGTAGTGCTATTTGGAAGGCCGATTTGGGTTTTTTTAATCATTTCGAGTCGGTTTGAAGTGTTTGGAGGCGGTTTGAGGTTGTTTGCTAGTTTATTTTTGTAATTATTTAGTTTTTAGCTTGCTTAGGATGCCAAAACCGATCCATTTTAGTGTGGTTTATTTAATTATGCACTGTAAATGTATGGATTAAATAATTTATCTATTACGTGCATATTATATGCCATATATATTTAAAATCCCACCATAGGATAAGTATGTAGCAAGCATTGAAAGTATATTATAAGTGTTATAATGTATAGTATGCATGTTTAGGTTTACATGAATTATGTTATATGTTATTATATTTATTGCATGGAATGAATGTTTATATAATTGTTATATAAAGCATGTTAGATGCATGTTATAGGTTTATTGTCTATGTTGTAAGTGTTATAAAAGGAGACAGACTTTAAAATCTATAACAAAGATAAAGGCATACTCACTTAGGGTTAACAAAATCCAAGCAATTCTGTTTTAACAGTTAAACTAGGTCGATATGTTGTAAAACTAGTGGTTACAAGAATAACTCACCTAGTGAGATTTTGTCTAAGGTTGGAGGTATTTAAGTTGGCGGTTTATAGAACACCTGTTATCTGGGGATTGAGTCGACATATGAGTTAGGTTAAACTGGTTTTATGAGCAAACATGAGCGATGTTAGGTTTTAAAAGATTTATCACCTAGACATCGTAGGTTTAAATCTAGTATAAATGTTGTACTCGGAAAAATCACCTAGAGATAAGATATGTTTAATTAGCCAAAATATATGCCTAAGTAAAAGTATACCCAACCGTCTAGAACACTTCAGTGGGAGAGTAATAATATATACGATATATTATTTTTAGCTCTTACGTCTCTAAGAGTTTACACCATGTGATCCATGCTTGGCTTTGTGTCGCCCTGGGAGCGGCCTCCCTTCGGAGAGTGTTTGCATGGGTCAATTACAAGGTGAATAGGGGAACTTGTTCATAGTAAGTGGGAGAAGAAAGTGTGTCAACACATACTACGATCTCCTCTATTATGTTGGACCTTAAGATTCCCATGTTGCGTCTGTTGTCGTTTTTAGGGGACTTTAGCTAGTTATTTTTTCAGCGACTATCCCCTCGGATGGTTGTAACATGGGATTTGAAACAATTCAAACTTTAGAAATGGATAGGGTGTCTTAGGTCGATTCCCAACTTTAACTTTCCAATTTAGTAGCATTGTTGGGGCCAACCTTTAGGATATGAAAATGGCGAGTCACACTTACGAGAATTTTTAAGTGTTAGTATATTCTAGACCAAAGAAAAGATAGCTGAGATTGTCTATTAGAGTATGAGTTACTCTGGTAATTGTGATTAGCTGAGATTGTCTCAATTCAAAGGAGGAGTAGCAGACTGCCCCTCGATGGATGTTGTTTTAAACCTCTGAAGTATCGTTGCAATAAAAATAATAATGGGTATATTATTATTTTGCTAAACCTGATTGGATATTTTATAAATTAAGGTTAATAGCAATTCAATAATAGATTTTATTTATATTTTCAGCATGACTAGCTCATTAGTACAATTACTTGCTTCCGAGAAACTTAGTAAGGACAATTACACTACGTGGAAATTAAACTTGAATACAATACTGGTAATCGATGATCTTAGTATATTTTAACTGAGTCCTCCAAACCCCGGCTCAAATGAAAATCAAATTGTTTTGGATGCATATGACAAGTGGACAAGGGCAAATGAAAAGGCCAGAGTCTACATTCTTGCCAATATATCTGATGTCTTGGCTAAGAAACACGATAGTATGCATACCACTAAAGAGATTATGGAATCTCTACGGAGGATGTTCGAACAATCGTCCATCTCTCTTAGACATGATGTCATCAAGTACGTTTATAAATATGGTATGAAAGAAGGGACCTCTGTTAGAGAACATGTCCTAGACATGATGGACCATTTTAACGTGGTAGAAGTAAACGGAGCTGTCATTGATGAAAAGAGCCACGTCAGTTTTATTTTTAAGAACAAGAGTGTTTTGATAAAAAAGGATAAGGGGAAAGGGACGACTCCTAGGGGTCATGAAGGCAAGGCTCAAGTAGCAGAGAAAGAAATTTTTTTTTACTGTAATAAGGATGGGCACTAGAAAAAAAGCTACCCAAGGAAACTAATTTCTGAAGAATACTTTTGGAAGGCGAGATAACTCTCAGGGTTATGAACAGGAGAGGTTATTTCAGCAAAATTAGTGGGAGTTTCTGAAGTTGTTATTCGAAGATAGATCCATTATATTAGATAATGTACCTTTTGTTTCTAAAATGAAAATAAATCTTATATATATCTCTTGTTAGAATAATTGTAAAAAGAATCTTTTGACATAAATGAAGTGTTCATTAGCAAAAGAGGTAATCTTATTTGTTTTGCAAAACTAGAAAACAACTTTTATGCTAAAACCAACCAAAGTGAAGGCTATTTTAAATATCAAGATGTTTAAAACGGCTGAAACAAAAAATAAAAGGAAAAAAGTTTCTTCGAGTATATATCTTTGGCACTTAAGACTTAGTCACATTAATCTCAATAGGATTGAGAGATTGGTTAAAATGTTCATCTAAACCAGTTAGATTACAACTCTTTACCCCCATGTGAGTCTTATCTTGAGGGTAAAATGACTAAAAGATATTTTTCTGGAAAAGGTCTTAGAGCGAAGGAACCCTTAAAACTTATGCATTTGGATCTCTTTAGACCAATCAATGTTAAAGCACTAGGAGGGTATGAATATTTCATCAGTTTAATAAATGATTATTCAAGGTACAGTTTTGTTTACCTAATTCATCATAAGTCTGAAGCACATGAACCAATTTAATTATATCATATATAATCAAATTCACTCTTGTTAATTCAAACACTTCAAACTAATCCAAAAACTGATTCTCAACTTGAATCCATTAAACTATCAAGAGGATCTCATGGTCCTGTAACTTGAAGCTCTAATGGTACGTGAATAACTGACTGAACTCTTTAACCACGATACACCATTTGTTAACTGTTGGGCACTCCACTAAAGACCAACAGCTATACTTTTCTCACTACAGATATATTTCTATATCTATTGGATATAACCAATCAACAGTACGATAACCCTTCATAGATCGCTCGTAAGTACAGTTGGGCCAATTTACTGTTTTGCCCCTATAGTTACATCTAACTTCTTAAGTACCATTGATTCCTCTGATGAAAAATATATCATAGTCTTACTATGAGTGAATACTTCTTGGGCTATGAGAAAGTGTGTGGCGCCACATTGTTCAAGCCTCAGAATCAGCCTTTAAAGAAGCAATCTATCTACTTACACCTGCTTCAGGGAAAAAGTGAATTCCATCTTGTGTAGTTGAGTTCCCAGCTTCCCAATCAGACGAATCCCCAAGGTGGTAAGTTTGAGTCGAAAATCTGGCCACTCGCACCCATGCAAATCAAAAGACTGCCCTCATAGGCAGGAGTTCCCAACTCATTCAGAATTAAGGTCATGTTACCTATGGTCATCCTAGCGAAATGAAAGTCCCTGTCATGAACGACATTATATAACGAGACTAAGCATTTCGTGTTTCAGTTTTATACAAACTCTTTTGTATATGATACCCCCGCTCGCATGTCTCCATATGAATGATCAGGATCAGACCATCTGTAGCACTTGCAACACTTGTAACATCTATAAAGTGAGCCATATTCGTAGTGTCACCAGGATAAGGTTTCCCTCCTTTATCCATACACTACAGATCATTTAGGTTATCACTTAAGGCATGATCCACTTATATGTCTCCACATACATGCTTAAGTTACAACGATAACCAGGGATCTTAGTTTATTGATTTGTAGTCAATGCAACTAAAATATCTCATATGTCATAGACAACAATGAAGAAAATATCTCATATTATTACATCATAAAAGTTTGTTCATACACGTGTTTACAAACTACAGAACCCTACGAGATTTAGGGTATCGACCCCAACAATCTCCCACTTATCCTAAAGCGAGTGGGTGTACAAGATAAAAACAAGTACAAAACAATAAACTAGGGCACTAAGGCCAATACAAAAACCACTTGTCCTAGCCCAGTCGCGGACGGTCTCGTAGACCTATGCTTTGTAGGTGACCCTAAAAACTGTAGCTGTGAGAGCTTTTGTAAATGGATCAGCAACGTTGTGTTCCGCTCTATATGTTTGTCGCGCTTGTGACTCCTAATCTCCCTATACTTTGCCACAGCGCCACTATTATCACAATAAAAGGTGATGGGCCTGACATGTCTAGAACAACTTTCAAAACAGTCAGGAACATCCTGAGTCAAACGACCATCTTTGCAGCTTCACAAGTCGCTACATACTTGGCCTCTATGTGGAGTCAGTGATGCACCCTTGCTTAGTGCTTCGTCATATTACAGCCCCTCCATTAAGAATGAACACTGATCCTGAATTGGATTTCCTAAAATCCTTATCAGTCTGAAAATCAGAGTCCGTGTATCTAATAAGGATAAAATCCTTAGAACCGTACATGAGCATGTAGTCTCTTATTCTCCGAAGATACTTGAGGATGTTCTTAACGGCAGTCTAGTGACTATGTCCTGGATTAGACTGATATCTACTGACTATCCCCACAGTGTAGCAGATGTCAAGTCTAGTACATAACATCGCATACATCAAACTGCTAATGACAGATGCACAGGGGGCCCGTCTCATTTCCTTAAACTCTTGAGGTGCCTTAGGACGCTGTTCCTTAGACAATGTAACTCTATGCCGAAAAGGTAGTAGGCCCCTTTTGGAATTATGCATCGAGTACTTGATCAACATCTTGTCAATGAACAATACATGGGACAGCGCTAGCACTTTATTCTTTCAATCCTGAAAGATCTGAATACCAAGAACATACTGAGCCTCTCCCAAGTCTTTCATTTGGAATTAGGTCGCTAGCCAGTTCTTAACTGAAGTCAGTAAACCTAAATCATTCCAAATGAGTAGGATATCATCTACATACAACATTAGGAAAACTATTGAATTGTTGATGATTTTCTTGTACACATAAGGCTCATCAACATTTTGGGCAAAGCCGTAAGATTTGATCGCAGTATCAAACCTTATGTTCCAAGATCGAGATGCCTGTTTCAGCCCATAAATGGACCGATTCAATTTACAAACCTTTTTCTCTTGAACTTAGGCAATAAATCCTTCTGGTTGTACCATATAAATGGTCTCCTCAAGATTACCATTCAGAACGGCAGTCTTGACATCCATTTGCCATATCTCATAGTCATAATATGGCACAATGGATAGGAGGATGCGGATAGACTTAAGCATGGCAACAGGTGAGAAAGTCTCCTCGTAGTCAACTCCTTCCACCTGGGTATAACCCTTTGCCATATGTCTAGCCTAAAAGATTTGCACCTTCCTATCAACACCATGTTTCCTCTTGTAGATCTATTTACAAACTATAGTTTTAACCTCATCAGGTTGATCTACAAGATCCCATACTGAGTTGAAGTACATAGACTTAATCTCGAGATCCATGACTTTGACCCATTCATCCCGGTCAACATCCTCCATTGCCTTCTTATAAGACAACGGATCATCAACCTTACCATCGGCTACCATAGCTAAGATTTCAGTGAAACCCTTATAGCGATCAGGTGGGTTTGCAACCCTCCCACTACATCAAGGTTCCCTCAACTCTTGAGATGAATTGGACCTACTAGATGAACTTCCATCACCAACTCTTGTTGATGCAGCAGACCCTTCAACAACTCTTGTTGAAGTTCGGTAGTTTCTTGGAAAGTTCACACAACACGATTTTACTACATGGACTGTGCTCCCTCATATGATCCTCCTCAAGAAAGGTGGCATTTTTTGACACAAACACTTTGTTTTCCTTAGGATCATAAAAGTAATCTCCTTGTGTCCCTTTGCGGTAGCCTACAAATAGGCATAGCCTCAAACGTGGTTTCAGTTTCTTAGGATTAGCCTCAAGCACATGTGCTAGGCAACCTCAGATGCAGAAGTGACGCAAACTAGCTTTACGCCCATTCCACAACTCCAAAGATGTTCTGGAAACACTCTTAAAAGGAACACAGATGAGGATATAAGCTGCAGTCTCCACTGCAAAACCCCAAAACGAGTCTAGTAAGGAAGCGTAACTCATCATCGACCGAACCATGTCCAACAGGGTTCTGTTTCTCCTCTTTGATACACCATTCTGCTGAGGTGTACCAGGAACTAAGTATTGGAAAATGATTCCATACTCTATCATATAGTTCTGGAACTCAAAATTCAAAAACTCTTCACCTTTATCTGATCAAAGTGTTTTAATCCTTTTATCCAATGCATTTTCAACTTCAGCCTTAATCTCTTTGAACTTTTCAAAGGATTCTGACTTCGTTGCATCAAATAAACATACCCATTCCTCGAATAATTATCAGTAAAAGTGATGAAATACTCGTAGCCTCCCCTGACTCACACATTCATCAGACCACAAAGATCTGAATGCACTAACTCTAAAGGCTCTTTGGCTCGATAACCTTTTCCAATAAAAGGTCTTTTAGTCATTTTGCCTTCAAGGCATGACTCACACACAGGTAAAGAATATTCCACTGAATGACCCCATCCGCATTGTATACAGCTTACTACTGCCACTTGCATTAGCACATTAGCTTGCGTTGCACCCTGAGAGAGAGTTCCTTGATTTATAACCATTGTTGGAGGAGCGAGGTGACTGTAGCCATCTGAGTGGCCAATATTGTCATTGTATCAGCTGGTACAATGGCACTCTCTGCTTTCCTTCATTCTGGGCCTCTTCCTTTATATCCGACATCAACCCAATCATCCGTATTTCACGAGATGCGATCTAGAATGACTTTTGCTTCAGTGTACATTTTATCCATAAACCCTCCTACTGCAGAGGCGTCTGCAACTGCTTGTGTTGCTCTGTCCAGGCCATTGTAAAAATTCTCCATGAGGATGCAATCGGGAATCCCGATATGCAGACAGTTTTTCACCAATCGTCTAAAGCGCACCCATGCGTCTGTCTCTTATACACATCTAGATGTGTATAAGAGACAGGTCTAAAGCGCACCCATGCGTTGCTCAGATTTTCGTTTTCTGTTTGCTCAAAATTTAATACTTCCCATCGACTTCTTGCGTTGACAGTGGGAGGGAAGAATTTCTTCATGAACCGTTCAACCAACTGATCTCATGAATTTATCTCATTTGGCTCCAACGAATGAGGCCACCTTTTTGCTTTGTCTCTAAGTGTGTATGGAAAAAGATATAGTCTAATGCCTTTTAGAGTCATGTCAGGGATGGAGAATGTGTTGCACATCTCAACAAAACTGGTCAGATGTGCATGCGGGTCCTCTCCTTGCAAACCTCCAAACTGACCCACATTCTGAATCATTTGGATCATGACAGGCTTAATTTCAAATATGGCGTTCTCCTCTACTGTAGGCCTTGTGATACTCGACGAGAAATCGTATAGATTAGGCACCGCATAATTCCTCATGGAAATGTTGCGGTCAGTGACCAGAAAGACTGGGTCTTGCGGCAGCCAATTCATTCCCTGATTCCCCTCAGGCCTCTCATTATTGTTCGCCATATTTCTTCTATGCCTAGTACAGTTTTGACGTGCTCTTTTGCGAAAAGTTCTCTCGATCTCTAGGTCGGCGTTGAATTCTGACTCTGTTTCAGTACTCATGCATCGTCAGTCTACTCTTCGCTTAAACAGACTGTATGCCAGAAATCTGTCCTGCAAGATATCACAAAAATATTCAGCACTAAAATTGCCAATCCCCGGCAACGGCGCCAAAAACTTGTTCGATGAAATTGCGGTGGACAGAATACAATGTAATGCCGCTGCAAAAACTGAATGATGAATGGTGTATGGTGATGATATGCATTGCTAAATCACGCTTCTCGATAATAAATACGATACTACGCTTTAAAATAATGTATCTGATGCTGCCAATATGTGCTCGTAGTATGCGTTCATGTAGTACATGTGTGCTACAAGTTTTCTTGCGCTGGAACCAAGTATAATTCCACCGTAAGTTTCTTAGAGTGATCTGAGATAAAACACGGGGATTGTGATGATAAATGTGATATTAATGTGATATATGCGACAAAAAGCAAAATAATAATGAATTGTATTGGAACAGTAAAATGTGATGACAAATAAATAAATGAAATACGGCGACAAACAAATAAATAAATAACTGTAAAGTTGTGCAAGTATCTGATGGAATGCAATGGCAAGTCTTGTGAAATGTAGCAGAAAAAGAACGGGTTGGGGGAAAGGACATTGCAAGTTCGTCAATCCTGTCAAGGACGCAACTAAGATTCCGTTTCCTTTGGCTTACACCTCTCAGTGATCGACCGCTTCCCATATCTCTATGGTGAATTAGGGATGAACGTTACGAAGCAAGGTTGTTTCCATCTCTGGAAATACTTCTTGCTTTAGTTAACGCATTCTATCAACCTTCTTTCGAGAGGTGGATTAACATCTTCACTTCTGCTCTCACAGGTGAAGATGTCGTTGAGCATGCATTAGCTAAACTTAGCTAACTTCTTCAACATGGATTAACTTACTCGCTTAATCCTTCCCCCTCACCCTGGGGAATTAGTTACACATGATGAGAGAGATGGACAATGAATGTATGCTGGAGAACAGAGAGATGAAGATGAATATGATAATGATATTAAAAGATAAAGCGTTTGTTACAGATAGATGAATGAAAGATTAAATGAATCACAGTTGATGAATAGAAAATAAGAACAAATAAGGACAACGTGTCAACGTCTTGACACGGATCCCGAACGGAGTTGATTTGCTTGCCGACGTGTAGGAGGAGTGAGGTGGAAAACTTTCTTCTCAGGATAGTTCTCCAAAATTGATCTTTGCACAGAGCTTCTCTTTAGGATTGTGAATGAATTTCTAGCTCTCGAGACTTCCTTTCGAACTTGTCTCGCCTTTCTCCTGGATTTTCTCTAAATGTCTCTTCAAAACAGCCTACCGCAAACGCTCTATCAATGTCTCTTCAGACCAGCCTCCCGCGAATTCTCTATCAATGTCTCTTCAGACCAGCCTCCTCTCTTTGGAATTGATGTAGCTATTTATAGACCTTGGCACCTCCTTCGTCAATGGTCCCACTCTGAAAAGTTACTTTTTCTGCCACAGCTTAGTGGAAACGTCCGCTCTGCTCCACATTCAATTTTTCAGATCGTACAACAGAAAAGCTGTACAATTTCAGAAATCCCCACGAATGCTTCACTCTTTTCATCTACGATCAATCGCCGCTTGCGGTGCAAATTTGTCGATATTTTTATCCATGATCGATCGTCACATGCGATGCAAATGCGTTGCTCTTTTTGTACACGGTCGATCGTCGCATACGGTGCGAATGTGTTGCTCTTTTCAGGCCGCTATTGATCGTCGCATATGTTGCTACCTATTTCCTGCAAAACAAAGACTTGGACATCCCTTTTTGCCATCGCAATGGGGTTAGCGGATGTGCTTCCGACATTTTACAACTTTTGCATTTCTAAGTCAATTTCTATAAGTTCGACGCAATTTTTTCCTTCTTTTTGCCGCATATTCTAAATAAGATGGTATAAACAACTTGTATTTCTACAAGTTATCATGCTTCCTCTAAGCCGTGACAAGGTGTTACAATCAACGGATGAAGAACTTGCACAGCAAAACAATGAACAATGAGCAAGTACACAATGTAGAACAAATTCGACCGAGATATAGATATCGTCTTGCTCTCAAAAATACAGTTCGGCTTTCTCAAAAACTACTCTAAACTACACCTTTTATAAATGAATTCAGAAAAGGAAATAACTCCCAAATAGGAGAAGATAATCGACGTCGCATTAAAGGAAAATATCAGACAAAACCAATCTGCCAGATTTTTTCAAATAAGCAAAGAAATATTCTGCAGGAAAATATTGTAATGTCAAAACCCAATGTTAAGACATTTTATGAGACATCTGCAGAAACCAAGGTCTTAGAAAAAATAAAAGCCAATCAAATGAATTCTCCAATAGTTTGCTAATGGGTTGATTTTCTCTTTTTCTTACTAAAAAGCTGTTGGCATTGAAAAGCAGAGAACGTTGTTGATGGGGTTTTCATTTTTTTTTTTCCTTTTTTTTAATATAGTTTTCATGCTTTGAGATTAAACAAATTCATACTCCAAATTTAAGTGTTGGTTACAGCAGTTTAATTTAATCCATGAGCTAAGTACATTTGTTTTCAAGTTGGAATTAATTCAGACACTGTAGGAAGCTCAACCACAACATCTCCTATTTTCACAAACATATCAATTTAAAATCCATAAGCACATTAAGACATTGACAAAAGTTGCTTCAGACTTACAGAATTGTTGTAGAACCTCAATTGATAGAACAAAGGAATGTATTTGGAGTTTGAAGAACGGAGAGGAAAAATGAAGAGGGGAAAGTTATTGGAGGGAGGAAAAGGAAAGGGAGAGGTGTGAGAAACTTTTTTTTTTTTAATTTAAAAATATCATTTTCAATATTTAAAATAATAATAAAAATATATAATTAAGGTATAAAATAACAATAGAGACCTTTTAAACTTATTTTCAAAACTAACGGACTAAATTAACCAAATTGAGACTTTAGGGACCAAATACACCTATTCCAAAATTTCATGGACTAAAGAATTATTTTTCCTATGAAGAAAAGATGGAGCTCGAGAGACAGGTCGAACATGATGCTTGACATGGAACAAAAGAAAATGAGTGAATACAACACTTATTTTTTTTTAAAAAAAAAAAAACGAGATTAATTGTATTATTATAACTTTTAGAATTAAAATTGCTAAAATTTGTAAAGGATGTATCATCAAATGCTAAGAAACAAAAATAAATAAATAAATAAATAACAAGAAACTTGAAAAAGGAAATTTATCTAAACTCACTGCCTTAGTTTAATGGGATTTTAACACTATTGGAGTAAGAGAGATCGTGACGGAAAAGTAAGCATAGTTTAATTGGCAATGTAGAAGCGTTTTAGTAATCGTGAGGTTTGTTAGTTTGAATTAGTATCACTTTCTAATTAAATATTTTTGGTGTTACCAAATGTTGGATAGTTCTCTTTAAACGAAAAAAATTACTCTTGGACAGTTATCCTATACTACATTTTTTTATGCATGATATGTTTTCTTTGATCGATAAAAGAAACACAAAAAATTGAAAAAAAATTCTTATATTACCGTAGTATTTATTACGAATCTCATCCATAAATTGACACATGATTAAAAATATATATCTTAGTGTCACAGTAAACAATGAAATAGAGGTAGCATGGAAAAGTCGAGCTACTAACAAAACTAAATTTTCTCATTAACACGAGCTTAGTTCAATTGGCATCCAAGTGTACTAATAATTATTCGATCTATGGTTCAAGTCTCCCTATTCTACCCTCAATTACTGTACTAAAAAAAGTTTAATATTCCTCACAAGTTGCGATCTAAAATTAAGTTAAAATCAAACCACACTAACATCTAAAGAGTAAAATTTGTAATTAATATTTACACAAAATAAAAAAAACTAACCAAAATTTCAATTAATTATTTTGATTTTTTCTTAGTACTACTTGAAGAGACTATTTTGCATCTCTAACCACAAAGTTACCACATTTATTGAATTTCTTTTAAGAGAAACTAATAACTAAAATTAAAGTCTGTCAACTTCCGACAGAGAGTTTTTTGCATCATATTTATTGAATAAGTCCTTTTCAAATCAAAATATTATTAAATATAATAATAATTTATTTACTCAAAGACGTGTTTCTAAAAATGGACAGGTATTTAATCAAGTTTCTTGCCGGCATCACAGATGTGGTTTGAACTTTGCAATAATAAATTTCCTTCACCAATCAACTTACCAACTTACACTTTTAGATTAATCCGTAACTAAAATGGTATTAAAATAATATGGTCTAAGAGGTCATATTTCAACACCTGTCACATTATTTTCTCTCCAATTAAATTTGATTTTCACTTATTGTTGAATCTTTCTATTTCGGTGATTTAAAGTAGGCTGAATTTCACAAAAGCATGATCTTTTAATATTACTAGCGAAATTATTTGAATGCACTTGTTGCTATGTGATTGACAACTTTAAACGATGATTATTAAACGATTAAGCGTCTTAATTTTATTGGACACTTTTATATATATATATGTATATAACAAATCATTTATGTACATAATTATTTTCTACTCTCTCAAGTTACAACATCAACCTAAAACAATAACTAATAGCCATTAAAACTCATCCTTTCTTTACTTATCAACTAGTCCAACAAAAAAGCCTACCAAAACTTTAAGAACATAGTGATTTCAATGTGTATATATATAGTAGTATAGTACACCGACATTCTCTTTGTAGTCCAATCACATATTCCATAAACAGTTCTAGAAACTAAAAATTTAAAATATAAAAAATTATTAAAAATAATTTCTCAAACAATTCCATATATAAAAATTAAAAAAAGTAATTATTCCCCTAAACTTCCACAATTGGTTTTTCTCTATGTTCTAATTCTTTTAAATATTTTATTATAGTCCTTCAACTCTTTTGATAAAAGATAACCCCATTTTTTATCCCTACGTGAGATCACATAATTACTTGCATCTTAAGTCACAAAAATGTCTAAATTTTTATATTAGGTTTAGACGTAAGTCGAATAATCACTATTTAGCATAAAGAAAAAAAATGATATTTTATCATATAAAATAATATAAGATACTTTGAATAAGGACAATATAATTTGTTGGTTGTTCAACAATTGCAGAAATGATAACTGTACCGTCAACCTTATAAAAAGATGATAGTTGTTTAATTACCTACTAAGCTATATTTCTATATTAGGGAATAAGTAAGAGATTAAAAGGCTACAAATTCAATGAATAAATAAATTTTAAGGAAAAGACCCTTTGTTTATCCGTATGAGATCGCAAAGAAAAATATTTGGATGCATTTTTAAACTCTCGTTTTTTGTAGGGATGTTCAAATGATCCCAAATAACTTAAGTGTAAATTTTTAGGGTTTATCTTTAGGTTGAATTTTTAATTTTTTTTGTTTTTTAAGAATTGTCTTGAATTTATTTAAAGTTTGTACTAGATATCAGGGATATTTGGTACTTGATGTTTCTACTTTATGAGATTTTAGTTATCATTCCATGTGTGATAGATAAATTTAAGTATTTTAAAATTAATAAAAAAATAATAATAAATTGTCAATTGGGTTGGAAATCTATTCGGATATTTTAGATTGGTCTAAAAGAAACTTCTCTAACCTGTGTACACATCTTTGTGCAACCTAACCAATAATCCAATCACAATTTGGTCATGTGGCAACAATTTTTGTATGTTTGTATTAGTTTTTGTTATGTGATTGAATAGATTTGCATGTAGGAAGATGGATGCAACCTAAATTGCACTCGAGTATTACACATATACAAATCTACTTATCAACCATTATTATTTCAAAGAAAAAGATCTTAAACGCAACCTCTCTATACTTGAGATCTAGAGTCGTTTGCTGGCAAGGACGGTCGGAGCTATGGCTACTCTCTTTCCTTGAACCAAGAATTTGAACATGACAAATGTTTTCAGGCGCATAATGTTGGATGTTGCTGAGGTAGTTTGGAAGGACAAAGCGGCTCAACTAGAGAGCCAAGAATGTGGCTAAGTTGTCTCACTTGAGAATTCCGAAGTCGGGCTTTGCAGTAGCAAGGATTTCTTCTTCTCCAACATATTATGCTGCTAGACTTGTGGTAGAATGGAAGTAGGCCATCTCTGACATACTTTTCTTCTTGACTCTATTAGATTGTGGGGCTTGTCTCTCAATTGAACTCATACGTGACGGGTTACACCAATCTTTTCACAGAACACCCAATTGTCACATCATATTTTTTCAGGAAAATAATTATAAATGGAAAAACTGTCGAAAATATTTACAAAATATAACAAAATTTCAAACTCCATCAAGTGTCTATCAGTTCTATCATAGATAGAATCTTGCTATATTTTGAAAATATTTTGGTTTATTTTGCTATATTTGAAAACCATTAATTTTTTGGTATGATGTTTTCATTTTTTTTTAATTTTTCTTAAATAGCTTTGAATTTTTCCTAATGTATGTAGTTGGTGATTTGTCAGGGTGTATAAATAGATGGGGTGTATGGTGTGTGCTAATGCCACAAGTACTCAAACGAGAGCTACAGCTCAGGCCAAAAAAGCAAATTTTATAAAGAGAAAGAAAACATGATTAGTGTAAAAGAACTAGTAGAAAAGAGCTCCATAATCACAATCCCACAAAACTTCATTCGTTTGGATCAAGAGCCTTCTTCTACCTCCGATCCTTCAACCTTCCCCACTCCTCCAACCATTGACATGACCCGATTACTCTCATTGCAACATTCCCGCTCGGAGCTTCTCAACCTTCACTCCGCTTGCAAACAGTGGGGATTGTTTCAGGTAACGACGTCAAGTAACCAGATCTCTATATTTCTATAATCATATAATATTGTCTAAATTGATCATGTACGTATATATATATATATATATATAATGTTTAGTTGGTGAACCATGGGGTTAGCTGTTCGTTGTTGGGAGAGCTAAAGCATGAGATTGAAGAATTTTTTGAGCTTCCATTAGAAGAGAAGATGAAATATGGTATGAAAAGTGGAGAAGTTGAGGGTTATGGAACAGTGGTTAGAAGCATGGAACAGAAACTTGATTGGGGAGATAGATTTTACATCATTACTAATCCTCTTTCAAGAAGGAAACCCCATCTTCTTCCCCTCCTCCCTTTATCTTTAAGGTCCTATTTCTCTCTCTTCTTTCCTTCTTTTCCCGGACTCCGCTCTATTGGATAATTATTTCATCTTGTAAAATTCAATTTATAATTACTATTTGAAAACTTGAAAAATAACATCAAATTATACAAATAAATGGAGAAAAAAGTAACGTAAATTTCGAAAATCAATCAACATAAAACAAAATATATTATCATTTTGTTTTTAAAAACTAAAATTTATAATTAAAAACTACTTCTACATGTTGGTTTCATCGTTTTTATAATTTCTTTTTCTTTCAAAATTCAATACAAGTTCTGAAAACTAATTTTTTTTTCTTCTTCTTAATTTCGTATATGACCATTGAAAAGAAAGGATGTGAATACATGCAGAATTTAAAATAAAATAAATTTAAACAAAAAGCCATTGATATATAATTAGTTTTTTTTTTTAATTTTAAAAATAAGCCTATAAATATTATGGGATTCTACGTTTTCTTATCTAATGTTTTTAAAAACCAAAAACGTATAGTTTACACAAATTTAATTATGTTTCTTTAAGAAATGTGAAAATTATAGTTTAAAAATTGAAATGGAAACAAACATAGATTGCGGAAAAAAGAAAAAAGACGTAATCGATACTTGTTTATGGTTGCAGAAATGCGTTGGAATGGTACTTGAAAGAGATGAAAAAGATAGCTATGGCGTTGTTCAGGATGATAGCCGGAAATTTGGAGATAGAGGTGAGAAAGGTGGAGGATTTGTTTGAAGATGGAATGGAGGCGATGAGGATGTCGTATTATCCGCCATGCCCGACACCGGAGTTGGTGGTCGGTCTGAGGCCGCACTCGGATGCGTCGGGGCTGACCATCTTGAACCAGCTCAATGGAGTCGAAGGCCTCCAAGTTAAGAAAGATGGCATTTGGTTCCCTGTCAGTTTCATCCCAGATGCCTTCATTGTCAACGTTGGAGATATTCTTGAGGTTTATATTCACTATCCACCCTCTCATTTCATTTCCTTTAGCCTTTCTTTAGTAACTATTTCCCTTTTTTTATTATATTTTTAAAAATAAGGATTTTTTCTTTTGTAACTTTTGTTGTTATTTTCTTTCTTTTTTTTTTTTACTAACTCAAGAAAAACAATAATGAAAAAATATATATATATTCTTATCTTTATACATTCCTTCAACCATAAAGGCAAAAAATAAAAATAATAATAATAATATTTGACAACTTATGATTGAACACTTGAATAAGATTCGAATATTTTTCAAGGGTTAAATTTATGCGTGTTTTTATTGGGTGGAACTGTAATTGATTACTCGTGGAAAGTTTGGTAGTGACACTATTAAAAGGATCAAGCTTTTTAAACTTGATGGTCCCATACTATGATAAAAGTACAAACTTTTATTCAATTTGAATATAATTTTGAACAAGTTTCTGGAAGCTGGTTTCTACTTTTGACACAACTATAAGCTCTACATATTTAGTTTGTCAAAGGTCCTTTTATAAAGTTTTTGAATCTCTATTCTATTTCAGGATAAAAATTCATGTACACGATGTCAAAATATAATTTTTTACATAACTTCTTGCATTTATATTTGAGTTACATATTAAAAAATGAGTACGGTATATTTATATAATATTTGTATTCGTGTAATCTTTTTTTAGAACTTTTTTGGAAAGCTTTATTTGTTGTTTTAAAATTTTCATCGTGATTTTGAGAATGACAATTTTAAAAATCGGTAATTGATATGATCTTTTTTAAAGGTCGAAGCTTCGATTTTTCATGATCATAGTTACCAAATCCCGCTTGTGCGTAAAAGAAAATTCTTTTAAAAGGTTGTTTCTCTCTGATTTTGTTTGTTTGTTGTTTATGTTTTTTTGGTTATCAGATAATGAGCAATGGACTTTACAACAGCATTGAACACAGAGCAACAGTGAACTCAGAGAAAGAAAGAATGTCAATTGCAATATTCTACAATCCAAGATTTGATGCTGAAATTGCACCATTAACTGCTTTTCAAAACCCACCTTTGTTTAAAAACATTCTCATGGAGGATTATTTTAAGGACTTTTTCACTCAATCTTTCAATGGAAAATCTCATTTGGACAGAATGAAAATCCCAACAACTCATCAACCCAATCCATATACTTAAATTAATCTCACTTTCCTCCTTAAAATATCAACTCTTTCTGTAATAAATACAAAATTAACAACTTGGGTTTTTTTTTTTCTATTAAAAATAGGAATAAGTAAAGTACGGAGATTTGAACTTCAGATTTAGAAGGAAAAAAAAAAGTGCATATTAAGATTGTTATTATTGTGTGTAATATTGTTCTACATGTGTGTACCAAATCAGGAATAAGAATACTGTGTGTATTCATGTATTTGTATTATTTGATTTTATAGATTTAAATTTTTTTTTATTTTAGTCTTAAAACATTTGTGCTGGTTATCTCGGTTCCTGTGATTAATATCAACTTTTTGTATTGGATTTGACATAAATAATATTGCATGATATCTCGTGTATTATTGCTCATATCTCATTCGATAATCATTTTTTTTTTATTTTTGTTTTTAAAAATTAAGCATTTGAACATTATCTCCACCTTTGAATTTCTTCCTTTGTTGTCTATTTTTCACCAATGGTATAAAAAATTAAGTCAAATTTTGAGAACTAAAAAAAGTTATTTCAAAAAGTTTTTTTGTATTTTGAATTTGGCTAAGAATTCAACCATTGTAGTTTAAAAAATGCAAATCATTATAAGAAATGTGAATGGAATAGGTTTAGTTTTGAAAAAAAAAAAAAACAAAAAAAATCAAATGATTACCAAATGAGGCCTAAAAGTTATGAGTTTAGATTAATCACGAGAGAAAAAATGTTTTTTTAAAAAAGTAAATTTTATTTAAATTCTTTTGATAAAAATTGTTTAAATTAAATTCTAAAAGTGTTTTAAAAGCTATTTTGATTGATTGTCAAATACTTCAATTTTTTTCAACATGACTTATTTGAAAAGTTAAATCAAACATACTATATAATTAATACAACCAAGAAAACAATTTTTTTTTTTTTTTTTTTTTTTTGCAATTCAATATCTTTGCATAATAAAAATGTTACAATGAATAATAAATTTAGAGAATATTAGAAAATATAAAAATTAAAAAGGGTAATTAGGAAAGTGTTGGAATTAAATTAAGATTAAAATATAACTTTCTGTTTATGGTCATTTTTCGATAAAGTAATGAGTAGTTTCAAAGTGTAACTTAAGAATTGACATACATGGCAATGGCATAATTTATAAGGATTAGTATAGAGGTGATGTTCCTATTCGATTTGTTGCACGTGGTAATACTTTTTAAATATTCATGAATAACAATTAAATATTTATGAATGACAATCTTTTTGTATATCAATAAATAAATCATAAAAATAAAGTATAAAATTTTGAAAATTCTTAGTTAAAAAGTGACAACCCAATCAAGGCATCACGATTAAAGAAAAGGCAAATGGAAGATATATAATAGAGAACAAGTCTTATAGATGATAGGATTGATTAAGATGACATGGAGAGACAAGAATTACTAAAGTCAAAGTAGTAAACTTCGAAGATTTGTGAAATTTTGAGAAAGAATTATGAATTTCATAGCCCAAAATGGAAGAAGTTTAACACATAAAAAAAATATTTTGTTTTAGTTGTGAAGCTCACAAATTTTTTTGCCCAAATAAGAAGTGGAGATAGAACTTCACACTTCAAACTTCCTTAGGCCATAAACATCCTTAAGGGAGCATTTAGTGAGTAATAAAAGCAGAGAATTGAATTGAGTTGAGTTATCTGAAGAGTTAAATTATCTGGAGAATTAAATTGTTTGTGTTTATTGTGCATAGTTGAGTTGAGTTGGTAATTACTGTTTGTGTTTTGTGTGTAGAGTTGAGTTGAGTTGAATCTGAAAGTCTATGTTTGGGTACAGAGTTGAGTTGAGTTGGGTATCTAATACAGTTTTTATGTAAATGAGATTGGTTCCTTTTTTGTCTTTTCTTTTCTTTTTTTTTCTTTTGTTTTTTTTCTTTTATTATTATTATTATTATTATTTTACTTTGCTATTGTTGATTAATTTTCAACTATACATCTATTTTCTCAACTCTTTTATGACATAAACTGGAAAATCTCAAATTTTTTTTCTTAATTTGTAAAACATAACATATTCTTTTCAAAAAGGGTAAAAATTTTAATTCTTTTTAATTTGTAAAACATACCACAAAAATACATGTCATATTGCTGCTCAATTAGTTATGAATTGATATATTGTATGTATGTATATTAAATCTTGCTAACTTAACACAATTATTTAACATATTTTACACATAAACATTAGGGTTGGCAATAGGGCGGGGCGGGGCCAGGGATGCACTCCCTGTCCCCCTCCCCATGGGGATTTATAATCCTCGTCCCTGCCCCATTCCCCATTTTGGGGAGTCGAGGTCGGGGTCGGGGAATCCCCATTCGGGATCAAGTCTCTACGGGGAAAAAATTCCTGTTTATATTTTTTTAATTAATTATTTATTTAAAATCAATTAAATTTTGGTATTTATATTCAAATTTTAAATATTTAATATAACATAATAGTATTATTATTATTATTTTATTTATTTAAATTAATAATTAAAAAAAATTTAAATTTAATAAAAAGTTTAAAATTATTTATATTATAAATAAAGTTAAAAGAATTAAAAAATAGTTAAAAGAATAAAACAGTACTTAGCTACTGTTTATATATATATATATAAATATAAGAAATTATTTCAAATGGTAAAATTGTTGAAAATATTTAGATATAACAAAATTTTAGAACTATCAATGATAGATATTAATAGACTTCTATCAGTGTCTATCAATGTTACTGATAGACACTGATAGAAGCCTATCAGTGTCTATCAACGTCTATCAACGTCTATCATTGATAATTCTAAAATTTTGTTATATTTTTGTAAATATTTTGGTTCATTTTTTTATATTTGCTAACAACCCTATATATATATATATATATAATTAAAAATTATTAAAAAAATATTCGGAATCGGGGATAGGGCGGGGATACCATCCCCATCCCCGGCGGGGACTTATTTTTTATCCCTAGTCAAACCGAGGATTTCCCGCCCCGATCGGAGCAGAGACCGCGGGGACCCGACCCCACTTAGGATTTTGCCAACCCTAATAAACAAATAACGATACATGTGAGTGAAGTTGGCATAATAACAGATCCTATGTTAAATAGTGTTATATAATATGGATCGTATAGGTGGAACTTAAATTGCACATAGAATAATTACCTTCTATTTCATAAAGATGGTGAGAATGTGATAGTGTAGTACAATTACATTGTTTTGAACATAAAAGAATTATATCAAACAACCGAACATATGGTCATTCCAAAAAAAAATTCACAAAATATATATTTTCGGGTTGACATATTAAGTGGTCAGTCTAGTGGGTCCGAGCAAATAGGCGTGTCTAGTATCATAGCCATTTCTTTTCCGGTACAGCGAGGAAGAGGTTTGTCTTTTGTATGTCCGTGCCAATTATATCAATTAGATCACATCTATCATCCTCAGTCAACCCTTCAATACTAAATATGGCATGAACTACCTCCTTCCAACGTCCAAATTCCATCTCATATTTCTTGGTTTGCCACGCAACGAGTCTGCCCATGTGTTTTGATTGCATATCAGTGGTAGATCGCATGATATCGATCATTTCATTCTGGAATGTCAGTCATTTCCTCCTACTGCCTCTTAATGGCTTCACTGATACGATTCCTCTGCCAATGGAAATATCTGGTATACCTGCTCTCCCCGTGGACATATCTACTTGATCTTCTCCATTGCAACCTCAGGCAGTTGGGTTGGTTCATTATCTAAGGTAGGATATTCTTGTGATCCTAGCCGAATTTCATCCACCATTTCCCAGAAAAAATTTGAGGCCATCACCACTAGGGTCTCGCAAGACTGTCCGGTTGCCCGATCCTTCCCAAATACACTTGATAGTTCATCGTAATAGGGGAATGGCTTTTTCCACAATCCCTTTGCATTATGATGACTCCGCATTGTTATATGGAAGCAATATTAGAAATTATACAAAACAAGTATGGTGTACATTGCTCATTATTTTAGAAAACTTACCCGAACCCGGACGTCGAAGATCTACCTGTCCATCTGAACACATTTAAACTCCTCGTTCCATCCAAACTGATTGATTTAACATCTCTGTTACTGTCAAATATTGTTTCTTCAAACTTCTAATCTTGCATTTGATGGTATTCTAGTTTAAGCCACACTCGGAAAACTTCTCCTTTGTAGATATTACAGCTGAAAAGTCCCATTGTCAGACTTCCAACTAGACTCGACCAAAGAGATTAAGGCATTCACCAACCCAGCATCCTCGGTTTTTATCCATGTATGTTTCGATCTATTTCCATCACCTGCCATTTCGATTCATGCATGTATACGTCATGAAGACATTATTCAAAATTAAACAGCTTCGTGCGACATTTAAAAAAAAACCATGAAGTAAAATAGTCGAATTAAAAATGTTCAAGACATAATGAAGCACGGGAATATTGTTCAACAAGTAGATAAGATGTTCAAATATGTTTTTGTTCAGAAACATAATCATGATCTTTGCCATTGGAAAAATATTTCGATAGTCAAATCATCTCTAAATTGGGTCCATTTGTCTGATGTCTCAATAAATTCAATATTCTCCCACTCCATACCAGCAAAAGCAGAAATCTCGTCCAGCGACTCATCAAGTAAAGCACCGAACCCCATCTCCCTCGTGGTTAAGTTATGAATCATACAGCACGCAGTTATCGTTTGACATTGTACCTATACCAGGTAAAAGGATTTGCCCCTAAGAATTGCCCCTCACACCTTCAATNACAGCACGCAGTTATCGTTTGACATTGTACCTATACCAGGTAAAAGGATTTGCCCCTAAGAATTGCCCCTCACACCTTCAATAATCTGTATGCCTACTCAGTAACATTTCTTGACGATAAATGCTTCATGTTGAAAAATTTTCTCAGTGTTGTCGGTGTGTTGCTCGCGTCACGCTAGTCTGAGAGATGGTAGCATTCCCCTTTGAAGGAACTCTTATCAAAGAGTACCACTGAGCGGAAGCAAGATCATTCCAAACTCCTTGTGACAGAATTACCGCATTCACAATCAAATAGACTAGTTATGCAATAACAACAAATTACAGGCATGCTTTAAAACTTTAAACAACAAAAGAACGAGATACGTACCAGTTGAAGAACTTCACAGAAATCTCGTTCTTGTCCAACGGACTGCATCTCTTGCTCTCGCTGAGAATATCCAATCTATCGTCCACCAAATCACGACGTCGTCTACTCACGAACAGACTCCTCACGAACAAGGTAGCAGGGAAGACACCACCACTTGGAACCCTCGGTATTCTCGGAGTGAGAATCCTGTAGGAGTAGGCTCTGTTGGATTTAGTAGAGGGAAAGAGGAAGAGACTATCGTTTACCACGACCAAGCAAGTGGGTGATATCAGGTGTCTATCATATAGATGGATGCTTGATCGTTTAGGTAAAGGTAGACGATCATGTAGTAAAAGGAGCAAGATCGTATAGACGATCGTTTAGTAAAACGCTCGGGTGCACGATCCCATAGGAAAAAGATAGACAATAACTTAGTAAAACCTATGTGATCATTTATTAAACGCGTACGTGTATACGATCATTTAGAAACGTTGAGCCGTCGTGTATGCACTCGGTTTGCTATGCGATAAGCATTATACACAATCGGTGAACGAATATCTTATGCTATGCAAAATGAAAATAATTTTAATTTTATCCTTCAATTACGAAAACTGAATGCAACCTCCCACTAACTCATTCAGTTACGGAGAAAAAACCAGGCAACAATTATCCCATAATCGTTTAAATTAAATAATAAATATAATCATATTATATTTATAACCTATGGTTTAATATCACATCAAATGCAACATATGAATCATAGTCTTTTTCTCCTCCACTAGATATAAATCATATTTATATCATTTTCCTCTAATTAATGTATCTCATACATTATGTCAACTATATCATATATAATTGACCTGTTTAATTATATCATATATAATCAAACTCCCTCTTGTCAATTTGAACACTTCAAACTGACCCAAAAACTTATTCTCAACTTGAATCCATTGAGATACCAAGGGATCTTATGGATCTATAGCTCGAAGCTCCAACAGTACGTGAATAGTTTACTAAATTCTTTAGCCATGAGATCCACCATCCATTAACTACCAGGCATTCCACTAAAGACCAATAGTTGCACTCTTCTCACCACAGATATATTTCTGTGTCCATCGGATAGAACCAATCAATAGTACGATAACCTTTCACAGATGCTCGTAAGTACAGTTGGGCCAATTTATCATTTTAACTCTGTAGTTACATCTAACTCCTTAAGTACCACTGATCCCTCTAATGAATAATACAACATAGTCCTACTATGTGCAGACACCTCTCAGTCATGAGAAGGTGTGTGGCGCCATATCGTTCAAGCCTGGAATCAAACCTTAAGGAAGCAATCTATCTACTTACCTCTACTTCGAGTAAGGAGTGAATTCCATATTGTGTAGCTGAGTTCCCAGCTCTCAAATCAGACAAATCCCTAAACTGGTAGGTTTGAGTCAGTGATTTGGCCACTCGCACCTATGCAAATCAAAGGACTGCTCTCAAAGGCAAGAGTTCTCAACTCACTCAAGATTGAGATCATGTTACCTATCATCCTAGTGAAGTGAAGTCTCTGTCATGAAAGGTGTTATATAACGAGACTAAAACACTTCGTGGTCCAGTCTTATACAAACTTCTTTGAATAGGACGCCCCTGCTCGCAAGTCTTCACATGAATGATCAGGATCAGACCATCTGTAGCAAGTCACAATACTTGTAACTATTCTACAAAGTGGGCCGCATCCGTAGCGTTACCAGGATAAGGTTTTCCTCCTATATCCATATACTACATACTATTTTGGTTATCACTTAAGACATGATCCACTTATAAGCCTCCACATACATGCTTAAGTTACAAATGACAACCAGGGATCTTAGTTTATTGGTTTGTGGTAAAGCAATTAAAACATCCAATGTCCCATAGACAAAAGTGAAGAAAAATATCATATATTATTACATCACAAGCGTTTGTTCAAACAGTCTTAACGCCCATTTTCCAAATCTCATAATCATAATCATAAAAACAATTATTTTATTCATAAAACAATGTGTATAATTACAAACAATGAGACTCTGGGAGAATTAGGACACCAATGCCAACAGTCTTAACGTTCATTTGCCAAATCTCATAATTATAATAAGCGGCAAAGGACAAGAGGATGCGGATCGATTTCAACATGGCAATAGGCGAGAAAGACTCCTCATAGTTGACTCCCTCCACCTGGGTATAACCCTTTGCACCTTCCCATCGACACCTCGTTTCCTCTTATAGATCCATTTATAACCTATAGGTCTTACCCCATCAGGCTAATCTACAAGATCCCACACTGAGTTGAAGTACATCAACTCCATCTCGTGATCCATGGCTTTAACCTAGTCATTCCGGTTAACATCCTCCATTGCCTTCTGATAAGACAACGGATCCTCAATGTCGCCATCAGCTACCATAGCCAGGATTTCAGTGAAACCCATATAGCGAACAGGCGGGTTTGCAACCCTCCCACTGTGTCGAGGTTCCCTCAACTCTTGAGGTGGAACCGACCTACCAGATGAACTATCATCAACAACTCTTGCTGATGAAGCAGACCCTTCAACAACTCTTGTTAAAGTTTCAATAGTTTCGTTGGAAAGCTCATGTAACACAATCTTACTACGTGGATTGTGCTCCCTATTGTGATCATCCTCTAGAAATGTAGCTTTCGTAGACACAAACACTCTATTTTCCGTCGGATCATAAAAGTAACCCCCTTGTGTACCTTTGGAGTAGCCTACAAAGAGGCACAACCTCAGTCGTGATTCCAATTTCTTTGGATTAGCCTCAAGTACATGTGTTGGGCAACTCTATATGTGGAAGTGACGTAAACTAACTTTACGCCCATTCCAAAACTCCAGAGGTGTTCTTCAACACTCTTGAAGGGAACACAGTTGAGTATATACATTGCATTTTCCACTACAAAACCCCAAAACGAGTTCGGTAAGGAAGCGTAACTCATCATCGACTGAACCATGTCCAACAAGGTTCTGTTTCTCTTCTCTGCTACACCATTCTACTGTGGTGTACCTAGCATTGAGAGTTGGGAAATGATTCCATGTTCTATCAAATAGTTCTAGAACCCCGAATCCAAAAAATCTCTACCTCGATCTGATCAAAGTGTTTTAATTTGTCTATTCAGTGCATTTTCAACTTTATCCTTGAACTCTCTGAACTTTTCAAAGGATTCAGACTTCCATCGCATCAAATAAACATACCCATTCCTAGAGTAATCATCAGTAAAAGTGATAAAATACTTATAGCTTCCCCTGGCTTGCACGTTCATCAGACCACATAGGTCAGAATGCACTAACTCTAGAGGCTCTTTGGCTCGATAACCTTTTCCAGTAAAAGGTATTTTAGTCATCTTACCCTCAAGGCAAGATTTGCACACCAACAAAGAATTTTCTTCTAACTCACTTAGAAGGCCATTCTTCATCAACCTCTCAATCTAATTGAGATTGATGTGCCCTAATCGAAAGTGCTAAAGTTGGGCATTTTCTTTTGGAGAAACCCGTTGACGTTTATTTTGAGTTATGACAGTTTTAAACATCTCTATATTATGGAGGGAACTCGTTGCTAACGGCCTTAGCACATACAATTTATTTTCCAGATATGTTGTACAGATCTCAACTCCATCTTTATGAATAAACACTTTATTCAATTTAAATTTAGGAGTATATTTACACTGTAACAAGCACATTAAAGAAATTAAGTTTCTTTTCAACTCAAGAACTAAAAATACATCATGTAAAACAAGAAATTTCTTTTATAAAGTCAATTGGATCCCTCCCACTGCCATAGCTGAAACGAAGTGTCCGGTTCAATTGGATCCCTCCCACTGCCATAGCTGAAACAAAGTGCCCGGTGCCTACTCGCATCATCATCTCACCAGCCTCCAACTGCTGCCAGGATCTAATCCCTTTAAAAGAAGAACAAACATGATTAGTGGCATCCGAATTAATAATCCAGGCAGATGCATCATTCTTCACTAAACAAGTTTCTAACACCAGTAAATCATATTTACCTTGGTTTTCCTTGGCCTTAACCTTAGCCTTGTTCTTCTCATTGATCTAGCGAGGACAATTCCTCTCCCAGTGCCTATCCTGGTTGCAATGGAAACACTTTCCTTTGTCTTCGAACGCTGGTCGCCTTCCCGCTGGGCGATAGGCGGTGGGTTAGCAGGTGTCTTCCCCTTCCCCTACCAGCCTTCTTTTTCTTCCACTTGGTAGTGTTAGAAGTAGAAGATGCAGGCTTAGACCTAGAGGTCGAACCTCAATGGAACTTCTTTGATGATGAGGCAACATTTGCCTCACCAACCTTCTTCTCCTTACTTTTTAGTAAGGATTGGAATGTCTGCAACTCGTTCAGGAGAGTTGTAAGGGTATAGTCCACTTTGTTAAGAATCGCATTGCTAACAAAGTGCAGGAAGCTATCTGGCAACGAATGCAGGATAATGCTAATCTAGATGCCCTTATCAATCCTAGACCCATTCATCTCCGCCACATTGAAGTGGACCATCATATTAAGCACGTGTTCACGAACAGAGGTGCCTTTCTCCATTCTGAAGTTGAAGATGCATTTGAGAGCCTCATGCTTAAGCTATCCAGACGGTTGTCCGACCATCCCCTACAGAGACTCCATGATCTCACACGCTGAGACCATGGGCTCATGCTTCTTGGCCAAAATGTCGTTAAGACTGGCTAAGATATAAGCTCGAGCCTTCTTATTCGCCCGTATCCAAAGCTCATAAGCCTTCTGAACATTTCGAGGGATGTTAGGAGGTGGAATAGGAGCACACTCCTCCGTAAGGACGAATTTGAGATCATCGATGATCAGTATTGTTGTGATTGTGTGTTTCCAATTAGCGTAATTCTCGCTAGTCAGTTTATCGGTGCTAAGTAGAGCTAATGTAGAGGTGGCCATTAAAATGTTGCTGAAAACATAACAAACTTAATAAGTCTATGCAAAACCACATTTTAACACCAATTTTAATTTTAGCAAAATAGTTTCCAAGTACCCTAAGTAAAAAGACTTCTATTTCGCAATGATGCCCCATCGAAGCAGGACGAATGTCACTGGTGGAGGAATCAGATGCCCCTTCATTGTGATGAGACACTCTCAACCATTAGGCAGAACCAACTCTTGGAACTGCATCTAACTGTTAACCCTTAAAAATTCCACGTAAGTGTAACTCCTCGTTTTCGGCCCTAGAGTCCCGCCCTAATGCGCCCACCGTAGGAAAAAAGTAGAATAGGACAAGAGATTAAACATCCTATATAGGAGATCAAATAAAGAAATGTGCAAAACTGCCATTCTATAGGGGGACACTCCCAGGGTGCCTCGAGGCGATGCATAAAAACTTTATCCAACCTAACGAAAGAGACCGTGGGATATGATGTCACACATCCCGCTCCTACTTACTATGAACATTCTCTCCNCTCCTACTTACTATGAACATTCTCTCCATCCACCTTAATATTGACCTACCCAAACACCATCCTTTAGGGGGACACTCCCAGGGTGCCACGAGACAAAGGATAGATCTCACGGTGTAGACAATTAAGGGAGAAACGCAAAGATGTTTAAATGAAGTATTAGATACCCCAATTACCTCCCGCTGAATGCTCTACCTAGAGGTTCATTAACTTAAACCATCCGGCTACTGATTTTAATCTAAGTTAGTTTAATTTGCCTAAAAACAACTCTTGTCTTTGAAATTAAACAAGTTCAAGTAGTCACATTAAACTCTTTAATGGACTATCCTCAAGTTTGCATGCATGCATCAAATCTATCTAATTCACCTTTTCAAATAGGTTCCCAGGTAGGGGTGTTCTGTTTCCGTCACCTTAAATACCCCATCCTAGACAGAACCCGCCTTAGACAAAAGGTCCCTTATAGATAGATTTGATACACTTTGACCTTTTATTAGTCAATTTAATCCTATTAAACTGATTAAAAGATTAAAGTCTAGGTTGCTAATCTTATTAGAACCATCTAGACGACGACATTGCTTCACAACCTATGATCCATCATATGTACATTCACAAATACTCTAACCTACGATTGTTTAGACGACGACATTACTGTGAAGCACGATCGTCTAGACGATCACATAACAAGCACTTAGTAAACCTTTTACTTTGGAATCGTGTAGTCAGGAACTAAGCAATGAAGCTTATTGAGCTACACGATCGTCTAGTGAGCATGCGTTAACCTGCTCCTGAATATCAGATACTCAACTATCGTATACCTCATTGTTTACACGACCCGACCAATGCTTGGTCGTCTTCATCCTCGAAGAATAGCAACTCTTTGCCTTGAAGATTCATCACGAACAACTCACACAGACTCAAACAATTTGAATTTACGGACTCGATAGCAAGTTAATACGCCCAAAAATGCAGGGGCCCTTACAATTAACTCCAAAATGTAAAAGAATTTAAATAACCAGAGGCTTCATCCCAGAAACTCCATTAATCCACATCCACAAACACACGTTTAACACTTAAATAGAAAGTAGACATGATTTACCCACCGAGAAAGTAAATGTTATTCTTTGCATCAATGAATTTGGAATATTAGAACCTGGCTCTAATACCAATTGAAGGAACTCTTATCAAAAAGTACCTCTGAGTGGAAGCAAGATCGTTCCAAACTCATTATGACAGAATTACCGCATTCACAATCAAACAGACTAGTTATACATTAACAACAAGTTACAGGCATGCTTTGAAACTTTAAACAACAAAAGAACGAGATACGTACCACTTGAAGAAACCTTCTTCACAGAAATCTCGCTCTCGTCCAACGGATTGCACCTCTCGCTCTCGCTAAGAATATCCAAGCTATCGTCCACCAAATCACGACGTCGTCTACCCACGAACAGACTCCTCATGAACAAGGCAGCAAGGAAGACACCACCACTCGGAACCCTCGGTATTCTCGGAGTGAGAATCCAGGAGGTGTGGGCTCTGTTGGATTTGGTAGAGGGAACGCGCGATCGATTAGAAAACCCTAGATGATTGTTTAGGTAGTTTTATGCAATCGTTTAGTAAATGCACGCATGTACACAATCGTTTAGTAAGCNCTAAGAATATCCAAGCTATCGTCCACCAAATCACGACGTCGTCTACCCACGAACAGACTCCTCATGAACAAGGCAGCAAGGAAGACACTACCACTAGAAACCCTCGGTATTCTCAGAGTAAGAATCCTAGAGATGTGGGCTCTGTTATATTTGGTAGAGAGAAGGATAAAGAGACTATCGTTTACCAGGACCAAGCAAGTGGGAGATATCGGGTGTCTATCGTATAGACGGATGCTTAATCGTTTAGGTAAAGGTAGACGATCATGTAGTAAAAGGAGCGAGATCGTATAGCCGATCGTTTAATAAAATGCTCAGGCATGCGATCACGTAGGAAAAAGCTAGACGATCATTTAATAAAACCTATGCGATTGTTTAGTAAAACGCGCGCATGTATACGATCTTTAAGAAACTTTGAGCTGTCATGTATGCTCTCGATTTGCTATGTCATAGGCAGTATACACAATCGGTGAGCAAATATCTGATCTTGTGCAATATGAAAACAATTTTCATTTTATCCTTCAGTTACAAAAACTGAATGCAACCTCTCACTAACTCATTCGGTTACGAAGAAAAAGTTGGGCAACAATTATCCCATAATCGTTTAAATTAAATAATAAATATAGAAACATATGAACCATAGTTTTTTCTCCTCCACTAGATATAAATCATATTATATCATTTTCCTCCAATTAATATATCTCATACATTATGTCAAATATATCATATATAACCAAACTCTCTCTTGTCAATTTGAACACTTCAAATTGACCCAAAAGCTTATTCTCAACTTGAATACATTGAGCTACTAAGGGGACCTTATGAACCTATGGCTTGAAGCTCCAACAGTACATGAATAGCTGACTAAACTCTTTAGCCACGAGATCCACTATCCGTTAACTGCCAGGCATTCCACTAAAGACCGACAGCTGCACTCTTCTCACCACAGATATATCTCTGTGTTCATCGAATATAACCAATCAACAGTACGATAACCCTTCATAGATACTCGTAAGTACAGCTGGGACAATTTGCCGTTTTGCCCTTATAATTACATCTAACTTCTTAAGTACCACCGATCCCTCTAATGAACAATACAACATAGTCCTACTATGTGTGGACACCTCTCGGGCCATGAGAAGGTGTGTGGCGCCACATCGTTCAAGCCCCAAAATCAGCCCTTAAGGGAGCAATCTATCTACTTACCCCTGCTTCGGGGAAGGAATGAATTCCATCTTGTGTAGCTGAGTTCCCAACTCCCAAATCAGATGAATCCCCAAAGTGGTAGGTTTGAGTCAGAAATTTGGCAACTCGCACCCATGCAAATCAAAGGATCGCCCTCAAAGGCAGAAGTTCCTAACTCACTCAGGATTGAGGTCATGTTACCTATGATCATCCTAGTGAAGTGAAGTCTCTGTCATGAACGGTGTTATATAACGAGACTAAAACACTTTGTGGTCCGGTCTTATACAAACTCCTTTGCATACCCATGCTCGCATGTCTCCACATGAATGAACAGGATTAGACCATCTGTAGCAAGTCACAACACTTGTAACTATTCTACAAAACGGGCTACATCCGTAGCGTTACCAAGATAAGGTTTCCCTTCTATATCCATATACTACAGACCATTTTGGTTATCACTTAAGACAGGATCAACTTGTATGTCTCCACATACATTCTTAAGTTACAAATGACAACCAGGGATCTTAGTTTATTGGTTTGTGGTAAAGCAATTAAAATATCCAATATTCTATAGACAAAAGTGAAGAAAAATATCATATATTATTACATCACAAGTGTTTGTTCAAAACTGTGTTTACAAACTACATGATCCAACGAGAGTTTAGGGCATCATCCCCAACACCCTCTACAAAGTGTCAAAAATCCATCAGCATCAGGGTAGTCAACATCACACAAATAGTAGTATCCTGTACCATTTTTGGGATTGTAATACATGTCTATTAATGGAGTAACTCAAGGTTGCTTATGTACATGATTGATTTCTATATCCTTTGGAACCCTCAATTTGTACGGTCGCGCAACTGCATCCCTTAAGACCCTAGAGTCGGTGGTTGAGCCCTCCCATTCTGGCATAACAAAGATGAATTCTCCATTCTGATCACAAACTGCAAGAACATTTGTGGCGATTTCCTCCTTCCTCATCCCATATCGTGCTCGATCTACGGCACTGACATTCATTTTCATGTATGTGTCGCCCGATGCACCCAGACAATGCTATTGAAATGTTTTAATCATGATAATTCGAGAAGATGGTACTGGAACTTTTTTCTACCTTAAACCATTTCCATCGTCCATCGGTACATGCACTTGTAACCGGTTCAGGGGTTTTCAACAAGGTTGTGTGTAGTTGTATTACTGCTTTGAGAACTGCATTGAAGTATCTCAAAACCGTCTCGCCATCTCTTGAAAAATATGTTTGTACTACTCTATTCTTCACATCGTGAGCAAGAATGAGTAGGAACATTGCAACCATCTCTTCAATACCAACACATCTACCTGGATCCAAGCATCCCATCATTCTAATCATGTTGCACAAAATCATAAACGTCCTTCTATCCATTCGAGTACTCTCGCAAAACACGAAGTTACTCTCGTAAATGAGGCAGAAGAACACCAATTGTCGAATGCAGTGTCTAACATTTGCTGGTTGTTGTTCTATCCTTTTATTATTGTTAAGCAGCGTTGCCAATGTTAAGAATAATTGTCTTTAAGATTTTGTAATACTTGTTATGATTTTAAACAGCTCCAAAATAATCTCTATCTTACTAGGATAAGGGAGGAAGTATGTAGATTCTGAAAGGATGAATTATGCTTAGAATTAGTGAACTTGGGTTTAGTCACAAAATGACAAGTCGTGACAACCAAACACATCGCTCATATCCTACTATCCTGAGTCAAGTATACATTATTATCATCCAAAAAAATGAAGCCTCTTACAGGTGCATTAGTTGTACTACATTATCCTACGCCCTGGTTATTAACTTGTCCAATGTGCATTGTACTGTAAGACCTATACACGTGCTCTTCTTCATCAAATGTTTCATACGAATTATATAATGCCCCCTTGTACTCACTAATTTGTCTATAACATTTTTGCTGGGATAAGTAGATCCTTGAGTTACGACCAATGAAAACGACATAGAATTTGTGTTTTCTTATCTACCTATATTTTCAAAAATTAAAAAAAAAAAAAAAAAGGAGTTAGGATACAGAGGTTCTAATGGTTATAGTATAAGGGTTCTCAGGCCCTTTACTACCTACAAAAAACTAAATTGTGCAACTAGATATTCTAGTTGACAAATTATAAGTGTATCTACATAATAGTGAAACAAGTCTATATAAGTATTATAATAGTTGAGATATTTGGATTTGTTTAAAATTTATTATAGTAATTGAATACACATTAGCCTATAATTTAAGCATAATCTAAAGTTGGTTTGTAATGATAGTTTCGGGGCTTAATTAATAACATTACATAGAACAACTTTGTGTAATTAATATAATAAATATCACCTAAAGATGTAATATTAAGAGTTTGAAAATATATATATATATTAAAACAAGACACTACTTTCATATTATAAAACAATTTAGACCATGTGGTTTTAGTCAAAATTTGAGGGTTAAAATTTTGAAAAAAGTTATAGAGTGGAAAAAAAATATATATACGAAAATACCAAAGTACCCAAAATTAATTCTAAGAAGATCCTTGTCATCTGACACCCAAAAAATAAAGAATAAAATAAAATTAATAAAATTTGTTTTTTACAAGCAAATTTTTTTCTCATATTAGAAATTAGTGATTGAAAATTTGATTCTTATTAAAAGAAATTTTAAGAGTTGTTAAAAAGCAATTTTAAAACCTTTTTCATTTTATTCCTAATTTTTTTAGTTGAAAAAGTACTAACTTTCGTTACGATTCTTATTCCTATACTTATACTTTCTTTTTCGTGGAATTTATGTCATATTAGAAATATTACACGTAACTTTCCTTCAAAATTGGTCTCCATTCATTCATATTTTTTGTATTTACAGATATTTTAATAAAGATTAATTTTATTTATTTACAACTATTCTTTATATCAATAAAAATTGTATTTTTATTCTATACAGATTTGAAGTGTATTTTTTAATTTCATAGAAGATTGTCAGATAAAATAAAATGAATATGAAATGCACTAAATTAAAATTATAAATAGAATTCTAAATTGAAATTTAGAGATTGAAAATTAAAACAAACCTCAAAATATTTATAACAAATCAAAGTCCACAACTAAACAGTCTCCAACAAGTTCAGCATACAAGTGAAAATTACAAAACCATAATTCATTACAATTAAACAGCCCCCAACAAATTCAACAAACAATAGATTATAACGAATATCATTTCGAACGTAAAACTTACAAACCTCAAACTAGTTAGGTGTGTTCGATTAGTTTGGGCCCTACACAGAAGAAAATGAAGTATAGTTAGACCATAGGGTATATCAATACGATTGAAGTAGAAATAAAATATAATAGACCATATCTTTGATTATGTTCGGAGTGAATGAAGATTGAGACAGTTCACAATTAGGGAGGCAGAAAAATGGGTTCAGGGCCTAACAAAAACATAAAAATGTTAACGACAGATTTTACTTTTATTATAAGAAAAGAAGGAAGCATACCTTATATGGATGGACTAAGTTGAAGTTAGATGTGGAAGAAGGAAACAAAATATATTGCAATAGCCAAGCAACACATATGAGAATGTAGAACGGTTTAAGAAAAACTTGAAATAAAAAGGTTGGAGCAAGGACGTACCAACACAGATTACCAGAGGAGGTTGTGGAGAAGTCTCAAAAAATATGAGGAAGGATTCGAGTATAAGTAGAGGATACAATAAGGATGGTTGTTGAGGAAAGTTAGGTACACTTAAGTGCACATAACCTTAATAAGTTCAAACAGTAAGTACAGTAGACCCATAATAAAGAGAGTCAACTTAGAAATAAATAAATTAGATAATGGTCAGGTCAATATTAATTCGTTGGTTGAGCTAAAAATGGACATAAATACAACATAATATCTCACACATGAATGGACATAATAATAAAGATTAGAAGGCCTCAGGATTTGATATAGTTATTTCATTGGAACAAATCCAACTTCAAGCAAAGAAAATAAAAAGTTTCAACACTTGTAAAATTGAAGTATGTACGAAAATTGAATTTAGTTGAATACTGAAAACAATTTTAATGGAACAAAGAAAAAAAATTCATTCATCAGATGTAAAACACAAAACAGATTAAATATGTATGGAGGAAGAAATTACAAAATAATCCATAAAACATAAGGAGAAACGGAGATGCATTCCTTTTTTAATCTAAATGTCGAAATGAGATAAAATTAAATCAGAAATCATACTCAAGATATAAGATTGCGGATTTTTGGAACAAATCATGGTGAAAAAAAATAGAAAATAGACCTGTTGTTGAGGTGGATTGACCCCCTATCAAGCTCCAATAACATGGTCAGAGTATCACCTACCAAGAATTCACTTGCCATCCAATTTTGATGAAAAAGCATAAGAAAAAGGGCAAGGAAGGACATATGATTTATTATTGATGGGGCAAGAGGAAATCTGGAAGAAAAAAGTATGGAAGATAGTCAGGAAATAGAGCAGATGTCAGTAGGGAAAAGAAGAATAAAGACGAAGTAAATACAATATAAATGGATAAAAAGAATATAACTCATTCCAGCCTGTGAAAACAAAAGTGGAAACAAATTATAAGAGACCAAGAACAATTTGTAAGAGTAAACCCTAGTTAATCACAAACATGCAAGCCAAAAAGATGCCCAAAATGGAACAGAAGCTAAATCAGAATAGTCTGAAATCGGACGAAGTACAAAGCCAACAACAATTGAAAAATCAAACATGCAAAGACGAATAAAACATGAGGAAATCGAGACGACAACGTACAAACCTTCAGCGAGAAACCAAATATTAAAAAAATAGATCTAAACAGAAAAAAACTAGATCGACTATAAAATCATTCATATATACTAAAAAAAAAATAGTTAGATCTACCAAAAAAATGATTAGATCTACCTAAATATCGTTAGATCTACTAGGAAATCATTTGTATCTACTCGATCTAAAAAAACTAGACATACAAAGTAACCAAAGAAAAGAAACACATCGTTGAACAAGAAAATTCGAATATGGAATGAAGTCTGGGAGGAATACAACCCATTCGAGCTAGAGGGAGAATGAAGAGACAAGATGAAGAAGACAAATCGAACGGTGAAATAAGAGAGAAGATGAGAAGAGAGAGAGGTGAGTAATGAAAATGCATGACGGGCAAAGAGAGAGAGAAATGGGAAGTGTAATTAAAACGCCTAAAAATGAAGTGTGAAATGATGAGAGAAAAAGGTAAGTAAAATGATGGGTTTAAAACCCATAGTTTTCTTTTAAGCGGCCATCAAAAATCCCACCTAACCCAACTCTATGGAGGCTATCAAACAGCCCCTAAGAGTTTAGTATATCCATATATTTTAGTTGGGTGAATGTTGTTGAGGATTGCTCCATGCAAGACCCAAGCCCACAGTACCTATGGAGTATATATCTGGAATTCATGCATCTCTAAATGGAAATTCAAAGCATTGAGTGGTAGGTTAGACAAGTCGAGCTCGATCCCTATTACCAAAAGGATAATATCCAAGTCAAGCTCAATGACTAGAAAATTCTGCAACCTCAAGGACTACACGCCTATATCAGCATTGCTAATATGACATATGTCCTAAGCAGATGTCAGATGGAAAACTCAATAAATAATCATTTCCATCAACCTAAAGGGGTAAGTAATACTAAGAGTACTTAACCAAGCTAAACACTTCTTGTATCAATTTAAGCATCAAAGTGTGTTCTACCTCTACATTATATCTATGTTACTTCTCTTTAAAGTCGGTTCAGACGCACTTGAAAGTCAAAATAAAGCATCGTTCATGGGCTGAGACCATGCGAGATCTATGTGCCAACAAATTAATCTAATCAAACAACCTAAATTTTTTTAGAGAAAGTATCAAATTTGACCTCAAGTTTATCAAAGGTAGTAAGATGTTAATCATAAAATTTCAATTTCATTACATTGCACTCCAAACTTAAATAATTATTGCAATCTAAAACTCATTAAAAAAAAATTCTCTTATGCATTCTGTTGCCCCAAATAACTATATTTCTCTTGTTTGCAGGTCCAAACTACTTAGCATTATCGGTCAACTTCACTTCAAGACTTAGGGAAGACGGTACCTTTCAAGCTTCAAAACTTTTCAATCGTTTACCTGAATGCAGTTCAATCGTCTAGTGCTTCATAATATTATTTACATAACTGAACTATCGTCTAGAATGAATGTCTTGCTCTCTCTCGTTTTCTTTAATCTCTCATTCGTTTTCTTTTTATACAGGCGCTCATTTTCAACGAAGAAGCTCTGATGGTTACAATAAACAAAACAGAAAGAAACGACAACGATCAACTACCAGCAACTTCATTTCTTTTTTTCTCGGTTCTTTCTGTAACAATCTCCACCTTTTGTAAACATCCAAAGTACCTTTCATTTTTTGCTTGTTGAGCTAATCTTAGCTAACCTTTTTCAGGCAACTCGAACCCAAAGAGGTTTAAGCAACGACCAAGCTTGCTTTGAGGAACTGTCTTGGTCAACATATCAGTCGCATTATCTGAGGTATGTATCTTTACTACCTCAACTTCCCCTTTCTCAATCTCCTATCTGATAAAATGGTACTTGATGTCAATGTGCTTGGTTCTACTGTGAAACTGTTGATTTTTTTACAAATAAATTATGCTCTGATTGTCACAATATATTCTCACCTTTGTTTGTGTAATTTCGAAATCGTTTAGTAATTCCTTCAGCCACAAACCTTCTTTCACAGCCTCATACAAAGCTATAAACTCAGTTTCTGTTGTGGAAAGAGCCACAACAGATTGCAAACTTGCCTTCTAACTTATCAGATTATTTCTCCATAGGAAAACATATCCAGATAGTGAACGCCTACTATCTAGATCCCCTGCATAATCAGTATCAACATAACTATACATTTCATCATTGGAGCGGTCATTCTGTCTATATAAGATCCCTGCTTCCTTTGATGAACAGAGATACCTCAGTATCCATTTAACTACTTCCCAGTGTCGTTTACCCGGATTGGCCATGTATCTACTAACCAAACTTTTAGCATAGGACAGATCTGGTCTGGTTGAAGTCATTAGATACATCAAAGATCCCACTGCCTGAACATAGGGAACAACCTTCATATGGTTTATGTGATCTTCATCTGTACTTTTGGACTGTTTGCAGCTGAGAGTTCAAAATGAGGAGCAAGTGGAGTGCCAATAGGCTTAGCACCATCCATTTTGAACGTCTGCAGAATTTTTCCATAGCATTCAGCTCGACTCACATACAATTTGTTTTGTTTTCTTTCTCTGTCAATTTCAATGCCAAGAATTCTTCTAGATTCCCCTAAATCTTTCATGTAAAACTCTTTCTTTAGAAGAGCCTTGACTTGCCCCAACTCTTCTTTGGTTTTTCCAGCCAGTAGCATATCATCTACATATAGGAGTAGATAAACTGGTTCCTTGAAGCTTTTAGAGTTTATATACATACATCAATCATAGGAGCTTCTCTTGAATCCCATTTTAGAGAACAATTCATCAAATCTGTAATACCAACACCTTGGTGACTATTTGGGACCATAAATTTATTTGTTTAGTAGACACACCAAGTCTTCTTCTTCTTTCTTCACATACCCTTGAGGTTGCTTCATGTAGATGGTTTCATTCAACAATCCATGTAAGAATGTTGTCTTCACATCCAATTGGTCTAACTTTAAGTCCTTTTGAACAACTAGGGAGAGGAGTAGCCTACTGGATGTGTGTTTCACCACAAGAGAAAAAACCTTTGTATAATCAATCCCTTTCTTTTGTGTGAACTCCTTAACAACAAGTCTTACCTTGAATCTAGACTTTTGAACCCCTAAAATTTCTTCTTTGAACTTGTAAATCCACTTACATGAAATAGGTTTGTATTCTTTAGGCAAAGATACTAGTTTCCAGGTATCATTTAGGTTGAGAGACCTCATTTCATCATTCATTGCCTCAACCCACTATCTAGCATCAGAGCTATTAATTGCTTCCTCAAAACTGGTGGATTCATTATTGCTTAATGAAATGGCAGCACTCAAAGCAACACTAGCAAAGTCAGATTCTAGATATCTTGTAGGGGGCATAATGGTTCTCCTAGTTCTATCCCTTGTTAAGGAATAATTTTGTAAATCTCCATGTGCCTCTACTTATTCACTTAACACAAGTTCACTTGTCTCAGCAATATCATCACCTTCAACTTCTAAATTCTGTGAAGAAGTAGAAGTTCCTTGATCATATTAAGGCTCCACCTCAAATCTTGTGCTATTGGTTTTAGACATAGATGTAGATTGTTGGTCGAACATCATAAACATCTCATTTTCTCTGAACACAACATCTCTACTGTTGACACATCTCTTCTCAACAGGATGTCATAGTCTCTATCCTTTCACTCCAGGTGTAAAGCCTAGAAACATGCATTTGACAGCCCTTGTTTCAACTTACCTTGGTTTTGATGCACATACCTTACACACCCAAACATCTTCAAGTGTTCCAGCTTGAGAGGTTTTCCTGTCCACCTTTCTTCTTGAGTTTTCAGCTCAATGGACTGATGTGGACACCTATTTAGAGTGTAGATTGTGTAGGACACTGCCTTTGCCCAATATTGCTCAGGCAAAAGAGCATTGTACAGCTGACATCTCACCCTTTCAAGCACTGTTCTGTTCAGTCTTTCAGCAACTCCATTTTGTTGAGGTGTATACCTCACTGTTCTGTGCCTCACAATACCATTTTCCCTGCAAAACAAGTTGAACTTCTCTCTACAACGCTCTAAACCATTATCAGTTCTCAAGTGTTTAATATGTTTAGAGATTTGCTTTTCAATCAAGGTTTTCCATTCTTTGAATCTCTCAAACCCTTCATCTTTGGTTTTTAGAAAATAAACCCAACTCTTTCTTGAATAATCATCAACAAAGGAAAGGAAGTACCTTCCTCCACTTAGTGAAGAAGAGTGTGTTGGACCCCATAGGTTAGAATGTACATATTCAAGTATCTCTTTGGAAGTATGTTGTCCTTTACGGAAGCCTTGCCAAGGATGCAATGTTCACAAAACTTCAAGCTGACTCCAACACCTTTAGGAAGAATCCCCTGTTTTAAGAGAACTTCCAGCCCTTTCACACTAATATGAGATAGCCTCTTGTGCCATAGCTCATCTTCTGTAGGTTCTTCATTTGTAGCCATCAAGGCTGAGTGTGCCATTTGCAAATCTTTATTGACATACATGCCATTAACTTTGGTTGCCACCAACACTACATTTCAGTTTTTAATAATCTGGTGCCTCCAACTCCTCTTTATTCACAACCAATGGAGTTAAATATCCCCAATGATAGGAGATTTCTCTTCAATGTAGGAACATGTCTCACATTCCTGATCAACTTCACTAAACCATCTTGCAGCTTCAACGAAACAGACCCAATTCCAACATCCCTGTAGGTATTGTTATTTCCCATGTAGATCAATCCTCCATCCCACTTCTTGTAGGTACAAAACCGCCCTTTAGATGGTGTCATATGGACTAAACAACCAGAATCTATCATCCAATCTTGAATCTCCATAGAATTCTGCTCACCACACTCTTCAATTGCTGCCAAGGCATCTAAATACACAAGGAAATTTTCTCCCACAGCTGCTTCTATCTATTTTCCTCTTTTGTTCCATTGGTTCAGCTTCTTCTTCAAGGCATAACAATCTTTCTTCATGTATCCAAGTTTGTGGCAAAAATGACACTTAATTTAGACTTGTCACCACCATTCTGCTTGCCCTTCCCATTGTTCTTTGTTTTCCTTTTTGAAAACAAACCTTCTCCTCCTTGTTGATCTTTCTTACTTATTTGTAACTCTAGTTCTCTAACTCTTATTGTTGAAATGATTGGTTCTGTAGTGATTCGTTCTCTACCATACTTCATGGCTGTTTTGACATCTTTAAACGATTCTGGTAGTGAATTAAGTAAGATAAAAGCCTCATTTTCTTCCCCATTTTTGTCTTCTATTGATCTGAATTCTGATGACAGTCTCAATTCGTTTAAGTTATTTGTGGGGGACTTTTCAACATCCATCTTGTATGTGAAAAATATTTCCCTTAAGAAAGCTTTATTAGGCAAATCTTTGTTGAGATAAATTTCGTTTAATTTGTTCCAAAGATCATAAGCAATAGGCTGGTCAACTATCTGCCTTAAAACATTATCTGTAACATTTAAGACAATAGTTCCATAAGCATTTACCTCTATTGTCTCTTTCTCTACATCTGTAAGTGTTTCAGGGTATTTTGTTGGGTTTGTGATGGTCAGAAGTGCCTTCTACTATCCCAAAACTACCTTGATCTTTGCTTTCCATAATTCAAAATCTATCTTTCCATCAAACTTCTCGATTTCATACCTGGTTGTAGCCATTCTTGAACTTCAAGATTTTCTTGTCTAAATCTTTGTATGCAAGAATTCAAATCTTGGATATGTCTTGAGTTGTCTCTGAGCTCTGATACCACTTGTTGTCCCAGATAACTATATTTCTCTTGTTTGCAGGTCCAAACTACTCAGCATTAACGGTCAACTTCAAGACTTAAGGAAGACTGTATCTTTCAAGCTTCAAAACTCTTCAATCTTTTACCTGAATGCAGCTCAATCTTGTAGACGAAGCTCTAAGGAACTAGACATTAGTTCAATTATGTAAATAATATTACGAAGCACTAGACGACCGTGTAAGCGATAGTTGAATGGAACTAAACATCGTATAGACGACAGCTGAGGAATTAGACGATCGTATAGACGATGCAATGCGGAGCTAGACGACCGTGTAAATGATGCAAGAGAAACTAAACAATTGTGTGCACGATACTTAAGTAAAAGCTAGACGATCGTAGAGAAATAAAGAAAGAACACAAGTATTTAAGTGCTTCAACCAAAGGTCTACGTCCACTGTACAAATCGGGATGGTCTCTTTTTATTACTTCATTAAACTTCTTTACATAATGAATGTCTTGCTCTCTCTCGTTCTCTTTATTCTCTCATTCGTTTTCTTTTTATACAGGCGTTCATTTTCAACGAAGAAGCTCTGGTGGTTACAACAAACAAAACAAAAAGAAACGACAACGATCAGCTGCCTGCAACTTCGTTTCTTTTTGTCTCGGTTCTTTTTGTAACACATTTGATGAAATTGATAAAAACATATGTACAATATGATAGTATTGATAAAGTTTTAGAAAAATAGTATTATTATTTTTATAAAAAAAAAATTATGAATTTTGGCAGAATTGTTTCATTATTAATGTGTGCATTTCTGGTCAAAATCTTACTAAAACTAGTAAGTTTACGTAAATTTTAAAACTGTGAAGATGTCAAGAATTTACCTTTTTTATGACTACTTAATTTTTTAAGTCCGAATTCAGTATTATATTCTTATAGAGATATTGGTTAAATTTTTTGTGGTTTGTTATCTGATTATAGACTTTTGAGCGTTTGGCAGAGTCTAATGGGTCAGTTTGAGAGATTGATGTATTTGAAATGCATTTTTAATTATTTAATTTAAAAAATAGATCATTTTAAAAGAAATTGAATTGTTTGATAACCACTCAAAATAGTTTTTCAAGTATATTTTAATCAGTTTTTATCAAAAATATTTATATAAAAATGAATTTTTTTAAAAAATATTTTTTTCTTAAGTCAAACCAAATGGATCATAAGTCAATTGACTAATAGCAAATGTTTTAGACCGAAAAAAAGAAAATAATATTAGTTGTAAACCCAAATAATAGCACGAAACAAATTATTTAAGTCAATACAAACCGGCTTCAAGTCAATTAACTTATAGCAAACGTTTTAAGGTGAAAAAAAAAAAAAGAAAATAATATTAGTTATAAACCAAACTAATAGCAGGAAACAAATCATATTTTTTAATTAGAACTTCCCACTCCCCATCATATATTTTTATTCAGTGTAATGAAACCTTTCCCTTATGTTTTTATTAAAAAACATCATATCTGTTTTTCTAAAAAAAAAAAAGTTTCAAGATGTTTATATATATATATATATATATATATAAATGGCTTGATATTAAAAGTTCTTTTTAAAAACTATATATCTACCAAAGACCTAGCAATGAGATAAGGATTGAACAAGCTACTTTTTTTTAAATAAATAGAGAAATTGAGAGTTTGTGACCTTTCCCAAAAGTATGTCGGAAAACTTTTGCAAATGGGACGCAAAATTAGAAATTATTATTTAGAAAATTATTTTAAATGATAAAATTATTGATAATATTTAATATAATAAAATGTAACGGTCTAAATAGATTGTGATAAACTACGTATCTTATCACTAAAACTTTGTTATAGTTATAAATATTTTCATTCATGTTGTTATATTTAAAAATATTTCAGATAAATAACATTGTTTTTAAAATAATTTTAAAAGCACTTCCCGAAGCTCCTGAAAATGTTAATTTATTTAAGTTTATGTGCGTAAGGCTAGTTTTCAAGTTAGTAATAATTCTCATTGATGACCAAAATGCAACTTCATAATAACTTTATGTAAGAAGACGTGTCTTAAAATATCATTGTTTTTCATTAATATAATAAAGTAATACAAGTCCTCTAAAAAATGAAACAAATTAGAAGGTTTGATGTGGATATAAATACTAAAAACAAAGATATAACGTCTCATATATAACTTAGTATGAAAGTAGAAATTATTTATTAATTTAAATTATTTTTATAAATATCTTTTATCTATAGAAATAATTGTATTATCAATATTTTATTGATGTATCAATAAAATTTAAATTTTGAAATAACAACCTTGACATTTTAAGTTTGAAATTCTATTTTGTGGCTTTGAATTTGTTCAATTTTAATATTTATACTTTTGAATAATCTTAATCCTCTTGCATTCACAATAATTTATTGAATTTGATTGAACATCAATTAAAAGAACTAAGTTTTCTTTAGAAACAATATTATTTTTAGCCATTATTTTAATCCATTAAATCTTGTTATTAGTATTTGGCTCATTTTGAGATGAATAGTTAAGGTCTCATCCAATAATTATTTGATTTTTTGTTTTTGTTTTTAAAAATTAAATATATTTCATCAACATTTATTACAATGATTTGCATCTTTCTTAAGTGTAATCATTAAATTCTTAAACAAATTTCACAAATAAAAAATAACTTTTTGAAAACTACTTTTTTGTAATTCTCAAAATTTGGCTTGGTTTCTTAAACCATGGGTGAAAAATAGATAATAAAAAAAGAATTTTGGAGGTGAAAATAGTATTCATAGACTTAATTTAAAAAAAAAATAAAAAAACAAAATTATATATTACTTTGATCATTTTATTTCAAAATATTTTTAAATATAGAAATAATACAAATATATTAAGTTTAAGAAAGTAATTTTGAACGACAGGATCTTGTGAAATTAATCATTGCATGTTTTATTTTCAACTTCCCTTTTGTTTAAAGATTTGATCGAGTGACTAGTTTGGATAAAAAGTCTATCACCTCTGATTGGTTGGAGCTTTAAACTAATGTTTTACAATCTGGGTTATATGACGGAATACCCATAGATTTGAACTTTCGATTTTAAGTGTAATTGTAAATGATATTTCATGTCAACATTTTAGAGTAACGAATGGAAAGAGGTTGAAGATCTCACGTTGAAAAGATTGAAAAAATTCATAATCTTTATAAGATAGATTGTTGGGTGAAAATTTTAATTTTCAAAATAAATAGAGAACCAACTTTTAGTTGGAGAATCACACATTGAAAAATTTTGATTTGAAAACCTCCTTTTGTACTTGGGAGGGAGTAAGGAAATAAACCAATGTGGGTTCGGTGGATAACGAGCTTCTGTTTTATAAGTTTTATTTTTTGCTCGATCGTCGTAACTTGACCGTTTGTTGTTCGTATTAATATTTTGAGACAGAATCACATATCTATCTAATAAAAAAAAAATACTTGAGAGATACATTGAAGTGGATGGAATTCATGTTTATCTAATCAATAAAATACAGTAACGATAGTGAGAAGATGATGTATTAGCCATAAGTGGACTAAATTTCTCTTTCTCGAATTCTTTGAATGAGTACATTCAACTTTTATGCAACATAAAATTTAAACAAATAAATAAATAAAAGTAATTATATCCACCACATGTTAATAAAATTGGTAGATGTGTATGAATTGTCACATCAACTTTCTATTTGGCCATTATATTATTTTCAAAATAATTAACAATAGATTGATTATTGTAAGTGATTAAATTAAGGAAAATTACTTAGATGTGGTTTAGATTGTTTTCCAATAAAATTTTATCGTGTGGTAAAAAAATTTCAAAAAGTAATTTTTTTTCTTTTGAGTAAATAAAAATGAGAACATTAGATTAGGTGTAGTTTTTTGAGGCAAATTATAACAACAATTTATTATGGATTACCTCTTTATAACCATTTTCAAAATTTTAAAAGGATAACTAAAACTATTACATTTTAAATCACACAAAAGAGATCAAATCGAATAATTTTTTAAATTATTAAATATATATTTAGGAGTGATTTTGAAATGTTTTTTTTAGGTTTAAAAGCACTATAAGATACATCTTTAATCGCCAAAAATTAATTTAATGTTAAAAAATTGTACACTTTTAAATATAATTTCATATTTTTAAATTTATTTTTAGTTATTGTCATTTTTTTTAGTAATTTTAATCATTTAAGAAATCACTCTCAAACCTGAGATAATTAAATAAATACAGAGAGAGAGAGAGTAACCATTTGTTCAACTTTTTATATATATTATAATGTTTAATTACAAATTTGATTTTTGTGGTTTGGAAGAAAAATAAATTTTAGTTTTTATAATTTTAAAAATTAAATTTTAATTGTTATGATTTTATAAAATCTCATAAATAATCTCTACGATTTAATAAAATCTTCCTACTTAGACTCTATCATATGAATTAATAAAAAATAAATTCTAATTTTCTACAAATTATAGAGAACAAACATGCAATTTAATTATATTATAATTAAACTTTAATTATATTATTTTAAAAATTAGAATTCTGTTCATGGTTATTTTGGACTAATACTTTTGAGGATTTTATCGATTCATAAAATTTATTTATGATGAAATTCTAACTTGTAAAATCACATAAACTAAAATTCAATTTCCTCTAATCTTTAGCAGAAATTGTTGTCCATACTTGCAATTTGGGCATTATAAAACTTGACTTGACTTAATTATAATATAACAGGTGTATTCATATATAGTTAAATTATACAAATATTAAAAGTTAATAATAATAAAATAATTAGAGTAATTTAGCACGTTTCTTTGGTGTGATTAAATTAGAAAAGGCAAAATTTTCATTCATTACGCAACTCCAACTGCTAAGCTACTTTTTAAGGTACCAAAAAGTCTAGATTGGAGTTTGCCTCATCCTTTTATCTTTTAAATCATTTCTAATTATTTAATCATTCTTTTATTTGACTAACAATAATTAGTATAACTTTAGCTTAAATAAAACCAAAAAAAAAAGGTACATTTCACTTATTATTGTATTTGATCTCTTACTTGTACAATAAATAATTTTAATTAGGGTTTCTTGCAGATTTGACAAAAAAAATTAAAAAAATTATGCTCATATCCCTTTTTTTTTTTTTTTTTTTTTTTTTTTTGCAAAAATTGTAAAAACAAGCCTAACCTATGTGAGACACTTGATACACTACTGATACATACTTGATACACTTGATACATTACTAATATACACTTATACACTACTTATATCCACTTTAATATACTTGATGCACTAGTGATATACACTTGATATACTTGATACACTCCTAATAGACACTTGATACACTTGATACTACTGATATACACTATTTATATTTGATACCCTTGATACACTACTTATATAATGTTAAAAATGTCAAGATATCTGTTTTTAATAAGAGGGCAATTAAATAAATATATATGATGGCATTTAAATAAATAAATGAGAATGGCAATTTTGCAATTAAGTTGATCTTCTTAATTCTAGTAGGGCTCCCTTCGTGAAACGAAAAATTTGGGCCCACAATGCCAAATGATCCCCTTTTAAAAAAACAAAAAAAGCCAAATGACCCTCCTCTAACGTCATCACCATATAAATTACAAAAGTTTCCTCCCTTTTGCCTCACATACGAAATATCACTCTCTTCAAACGTAACGGTCTTCCCAGAAGGTGTCGCTCGATATTCTTGTGTGGAAGTATCGCTCAATATCGCTTTGCAAAATCATCGTCCATCTACTGTTGCATTCGAAGCTCTTTGGTAAATGAATTTAATCTTTGTCGTGCATGTTGTGTCTGTTTAAGTTTCTTTGGGTTAGAATCAGTTGACACGTTCTATGGGTTTCAGGATTTAGTAATCGATCACGTCTGTTTTTATTTTGGGTTTCGATGTGTTCTGCGTGGGTTAAGGATGGAGATGATATAATTAGAGCCAGATAAGGTGAGAGCGAGATTTTCGACGGCGATATAGGCGAGAGCGAGATCAGCGAGATTGAGACTGGCGAGAGCTAGATCAGCGAGAGAGATATATGTGAGAGCGAGATGAGCGAGTGAGATATATGCGAGAGCAAGACAAGCTAGAGTGAGATCGACGAGAGAATAATAGGCGAGAGCGAGACAAGAGAGAGCGAGTATAGCGAGACTTTAACAGTATGTATTGTTACTGATTTTTTAAAAAAAAACTTGTTAACTGATAGATTGAATATTCATTTCATGCAGGAGTAATTTAAGATGTCAAAAGCTTTGAAAATACATGAAGTTGATTGGTTTTCTAGGAAAGTAACGAGTCTGGCCCACATTATGAATACCAACAAGATTGTGAAGGAGAAGCTTATCTGTGGGAAGTTAGAGATGTTCAAAAGAACAATTTTTGGGCGATTTCTAAACATTGACCTTATATTCAACAGCCCACTTATCCACCATATATTGTTGAGGGAAGTGGACAAGCAGAGAGTGGACTTGATCAGCTTCCTTGTTAGAGGAAAGGTCGTCACATTTTCGAAAGACGATTTTTTGTTGATTACTAGTTTATGACGGTCCCCTACGCAAGTTGTTCGAAGTAAGGAGTCCTCACAAGAACTTGTAACGAAGTATTTTGGTAATCGGTCGATTTCGAACGCATTCCACCTGAATTTACTAGAAAAAGAATACAAGAAGTTGGAGTTCAAAAACGATGATGATGCTATTAAGATCACCTTAGTGAATTACATAGATGTTGCAATGATGGGAAAGAACAAGCAGAAGAGTGCAGTCAATCGTACACTATTTGAAGATGTTGAGGATATAAATTATTACAATAGTCTAGAGTGGGGTACAATTATTTGGGAGAGGACACTCGACGTCCTCAAGACTGTATTGAATGATAAGGTTAATCTATACAAGGAAAAGGTGAGAGGAAATAAAAATTATGTCGTGAAGTACTATCTGCTTGGATTTTCCTAAGCATTCCAGGTAGATGTTCCTTAACATAAGTTTATCTTTGGTTTAACATTAACATAGTTATAAACAAGTGTTGTTTCATATTTAGATATGGACGTACGAGATCCTATCATCGGTAGAAGGGAACGTTGCCATCCGAAAGAGCAAGGTAGCTATGCCTCGTATATTACGTTGATCATGCTCTTACTCAGTGTCATTCAAATTACACGAGAAAGACATTTTTTAGCCTCAAAATGTAACTGCAATCTAACCATAATATGTTTATTTGGTTGCTAAACTGACACTAACCATCTTACTAGGTTGGGCTATTAATGCAGAAAAAAGTCAAGAGGGTCTTGTCATATCCGATGCTGAGAAGGAGTTTTGGGACACCCAGTTAATAGACAAGTCGTAAGATAAGTACATTTCGACGTCGAGAGTTTGAAAAGCTCTAGTAGTTCAGAATGTGGCAGTAGTTTGAATGGGGAGGATAGTTTAGAAGGTGGGGATGGTGATGAGCTAGAAGATGCCGAAGGTGGAGTGGGGGGACGGAAAAATTGAGGATGACATAAACATCCACTAGTCCACTTACACCTGTAGTGAAGATATATTTCATGATTTACTGGTGGGCCACGTATGTCCTAAGCCTGAGAAGGAGTTGTTGGGGTTAATGCCCTAAATCTCATAGGGTTCTGTAGTTTGTAAACACTTGTATGAACAAACACTTTGTGATTTATAATATATGATATTTTAGTTGCATTAACCAAAAATCAATAAACTAAGATCCATGGTTATCGTTGTAACTTAAACATGTATGTGGAGACATACAAGTGGATTGTGTTTTAAGTGATAACCTAATGGTCTGTAATATATGGATAAGGAGGGATACCTTATCTTGGTGACACTAAGGATATGGCCCGCTTTGTAGATGTTACAAGTGTTGTAAAGTGCTACAGATGGTCTGATCCTGATCATTTATGTAGAGACATGCAAATGGAGGTTTCCTATACAAAGGAGTTTGTATAAGACCGGACCACGAAATGTTTAGTCTCGTTATATAACGCCATTCATAATTGAGACTTTCATTTCACTAGGATGACCATAGGTAACATGACCTTAATCCTAAATGAGTTGTGAACTCCAGCCTATGAGAGCGGTCTTTTGGTTTGTATGGGAGAGAGTGGCCAGATCGCCGACTCAACAAGCCTACCATTTTGGGGATTCGTCTGATTGGGGAGCTGGGAACTCAGCTACACAAGATGAAATTCACTCCTTCCCCGAAGCAGAGGTAAGTAAATAAATTGCTCACTTAAGGGCTAATTCTGGGGCTTGAACAATATGGCGTCACACCTTCTCTTGGTCTGAGAAGGGTTTAGTCATAGTGAGACTATGATCTATTGTTCACTAGAGGAATCAGTAGTACTTAAGGAGTTAAATGTAACTATAGGGGAAAAATGGTAATTTGGCCCAGTTGTACTTATGAGCGATTTGTGAAGGGTCATCGTACTGTTGATTGGTTATATCCGATGGATACGGAAATATATCTATAGTGCGAAGTGTGCAGCTGTCGGTCTTTAGTGGAGTGTCTGACAGTTAACAGAATCGTGATTAAAGAGTTCAGTCAGTTATTCACGTATTGTTGGAGCTTCAAGCTACAAGTCCATAAGATCCCCTTGGTAGCTCACTAGATTCAAATTGAGAATTTGTTTTTGGGTTAGTTTGAAATGTTCAAATTAACAAGAGAAAATTTGATTATATATGATATAATTAAATTAATTCAATTATATTTGATATAATTGATATGATGTATTTGATACATTATTATTTGATTGGAGAAATTAATATAAATATTATTTATATTAAATGCCATAAAAAGAGAAAAAGAACTATGGTTTATATGTTACATATGATGCAATATTAAAACTATAGGTTATAAATATAATATGATAAGTTAGTTATTGTATTTATTTATAATTTATTAATTATATGATAATTGATATTTCTTTTTCTCCAATAACTACCCTTAGTGGGTGGTTATATGGTTTTGTGGCTTTGTGGGATAAAGAAGAAAAATAGTTTTTCTCATCATACTACAACAACACGACTGATCAAATACACTATCGAGTAAAAGGAGTTTTACTACACGATAGATTTAGAGAGTCAAAACGATCAAGCGTTGAGTCCATATGATAGCTTCATCTACTACACGATTGTGTGATCTCATACTCGATCATTCTCCTCCTCCTCTCCAATCCTTCCCTCAAACCAAAATCAACCAGAGCTCACAACTCTTGGATTCTCACATCGAGAATACCAAGGTAATCTTATGTTGGTGTCCGGTTCTGTTCGAGGATTCAGTACTTGATCGTTGCGTTCGATTTTGTTCGAGGGATATACATGAAGAAAGAGTTCTTCAAAGGTATTGTCTCTCTTATCCTTTGTATTTGATTCAAAGCATGTTGTAGTTTATCTTTAATGCATAAACTGTTTAGTATGATTGTAAATGTTTAAGTTCTTTCACAATGGAGTTTGGAACGATTCGCTTCCACTCAAAGGTCTTCTATAAGTAGAGTTCCTTTAGGAGCATCCTGAGCCTAATGAGGAGAGTCGTGAGCCTGAGGTTTCAGGCCATAGGGAGGGAGCCAATATTGATCCTTCTGTATATTAGTACCTGCGGAGTATTGACAGCTCAATATCGAGATTAAATGGCCATGTATCGAACCTTGAAGGAGACACAAGGGATATCAAAGCACAATGGTCAGCTATTATGTCTATTACAATCTATAAAGGGTTCCACGGTGTGAGGCAACAAGGTCACCCACTCCACAGACAGTCCACAATCCCACTAAGTCACCCATCCCTCCTCTATCTCGGTCCTCCTCTCACCTCTACCTAGGTCACCCACCCAACCTCTACCTAGATCACCTATCTCACCCTTACCTCGGTCACCCATCCATCATTTACCTAGGTCACCCACCCAGCTCTACCTTGATCACCTACCTCACTTGTAGAGTCTCATACATCCACCTCACTCATTCCCCTTCCACCCTCAGAGCCTAATACCACAACTTCACTTATCACTCTTCCACCCACAAAGTCTGATATCACATCCTGGTCTATTTCTCACCCTGATACCTCTACCACTATTTTATCCACTATCATTCCTTCTTCATATATGAGTAAAGAGGACAATAAACCCCTAATTTCTAAGAAACAATGTCTATTGGAGTCACCACCTATCACACAATTTGACACCACACATCTCGATCCACTAGTATGATCCTTCTTTATATTTCTTATTCGATATGTTCATCATTTTGTTATATTTATGTAGGTTATGGTCAAAAGTCGAAAACCACTTGCAAGAGAATGATTGTTGACAAGTACACACCTCCGACCGAACCAAAGAAGAAAATAACGAACAAAAGGAAAGTAAGGTACAACTTTCTTTGGACAGTCCATCGATTAAGTAGCCTCTCTCAGTAGTACCTACGACACTGTTTAAAGTGACGGTCCAATACAACTTGTCAAATGAGGTTCCACCTGCTGTATTTACAGAAATGATGAATCGGGTTACCGATAAGAATACAGACTATGAGGTTCGAGAAAATTCATTTTGGCCATTATCCAAGTCATTTTTTAAGGAATTAATCGAACCAAGTTCATGGGTTAACTGCAATGTAAATTTACAATCCTTGTCTTTTTTTTCAATTAGATACAATGAACTTCTTTCTCCTAACATATACCTTAACCTGGATGCAAGCCCTAAATATTTTATTTTTGTTCGTAAAAGATAAATGTTACAGCCGATCGGATATGTGCATGAACAAGTTCACCATCTTACTAATTAGAATAATGGTAATCATTTACTGCACTTGTGAATAGGACTATGTTGGTTGATTATTGCATGTTTTTAATGTTGAGTTCACTGTATAGAATCACCTTAATACTCGAGATGGGGTATATAAACAGATTAAGAATAAGCCGACACTGCATATTTCAATAGTATGGGGGAAGAAGAAACGTATGAGGATTACATCATGGGTAAATTCGACGTCAAGTGAACAGATGTGGATTTTGTGTATACGACAACAAAAATCAGTGAATATTGGATGTCAATTGCAATCGACCTAAATAAAGGACAGTTGTTTGTGTTCGATACACTATCATCCATCACATCAAAGAAGAAGCTAGAGTCTTTACTTGAACCTTTGACTTACACCCTACCATCGCTCCTTCACTATTGTGGCTTCAAACGTTGGAAGCCGAATCTAGAAATATCCTGTTGGAAAATATCCTGACCTACTACTACGAACATACAACACGGGTCCCTTGATTATGGAATATTTGCAATCAAATTCTTAGAGCATTTGGTGGTGGGTAGTGATCCTTTTGTAATCACTCAGGAGAAGATGAGTGACTATAAGATGCAGTTGGCATGTCAGTTACAGGCGAACACTCCATATTATTGATGTATATAAAACCTCATTGTACTTTTACATATGATGTATATAAAATGTCAGTGTAATTTTACTAACATATCGTATACAGATAGCAAGAGTTAGAAAGAGCGAGACTTATAGACAACGAGACATTTACAGAACGAGCCATAAATAGATATAAACATATTAAGTAACATTACTAGAGAAAGCGAGATTAGCAAGAGCGACACTAAAAGAGAGCGAGACAATTACAGAACGAGTCATAAAAAGATATAGACATGTTAAGTATCATTAATATAGAGAGCGAGATTAGCAAGAGAAACACTAAGAAAGAACGAGACAATACAGAACGAGTCATAAAGAGATATAAACATGTTAAGTAACTTTACTATAGAGAGCGAGATTAGCGAGAGCGACACTAAGAGAGATCAAGACAATTATAAAACGAGTCATAAAGAGATATAAACATGTTAAGTAATGTTACTATAGAGAGTGAGATTAGCAAGAGCAACACTAAGAGAGAGCAAGACAATCACAATTTAAGAGTATACATTATTCTTGGAAAGTAGCACATACAATTTAAACACCTTACACAATGGACATTTGTTTGTACATAGAGCATATAATGAGGATTAAAAGTGGCACATAGAAAATCAATCTCGACCAACATTTGAATCATTTCTACTATGTTTAGTATGTCGCCCAGACGTAAGTAGTTCACTGCAGTTTTGTCGATTATGCCCATAATTCCCACACCTACCACATTTTACTTGTCTGCGATATTCTCCTCTAGATGGTACTCTTCGTCGCCCGACTTGTGCCACTGTTTTAGGAGGAAGAATATTCTTTTCCACATATCTCAAAGGTTTCTTCCATTCAGATGTGATCGAGTAGATTTACAGACTCTGTATAAGCAACCATGAGGGAATCAACACTATAAAATTGACTGCAAAGACTTTGGATGAGGATGTTTCATTCCCGGGCAACCACAATTGCATGTGAACATGGGATACCAATCGAGTCAAATTTCTGACACGTACATTTCTTCATATGAAGGTTCACAATACTATCCAATCTATTGTCCCACACATGGACCCTATAATAACCAATCGGCTCAACTCGATATTGTTTGCTCTTATAACACTCACTTGCTAATCGGTTTTCACAATAATCCGAGGGTAACATCGTTTGAGATGTCCAATAATTTCTTCGCTCATAAAACCACGACTGGATGAGACCTCTAACATGTTCCAATAAGCACATTCGGGCAGCTGTCGATATTCTTTAGTCAAGGAATTGAAATACTTTGCACTATTAGACGTCATGTTATCATTCTGTTTGGTAAACATGTACCCACCTTTCAAGACCGATATCCTCCAAATATTTTGTTATAGCACCATCTCAAAAACTACGAAGTTGGTCTTATTGTGCTTAGAACTCTGACATGCAGAATGCCCTGGTTGCATCCTTGAACATCCAAACAATCGTACTGTCCTTAAAGTTTGAAATAATATTATTTTCTATGTGGTACGTGCATAATCCATGAAATGTCATGGGAAAAACTGAACGAATGGCATTGCCAATAGATACCACTCAATCGAACACGAACACTAAATTAGGGGGTTCTCCAATGGCACACTTCAAATTCGACATAAGCCATTTTCATGCTCAATTAGTTTCATTGTCTACTATGGCTTATGCTAGTGAGTATACTTGGTTGTTACCATCCATGGAAACGTCGACCAACATGGTCCTTTTGTATTTCCCTTTCAAATGAGACCCATCAACAATTATCACAAGCCGGAAACTTGCAAAACCTCTAGACCCTAATGTCATAACATGTACTTGAAATGCACATTATTGTCAAGTTCGATTTCAAATCTTGTACCTAGATTCTCCATTTTTAACGCTTTACCGTAAGCATGTAAAATGGTGTATGACTCTTCTAGAGTACCCCTAGCAAGAACATAGGCGATTTCTTCTGCACGTCATGTTTTATCGTAACTTATGTTTACGTCGTACTCTTTCCTCATATCCTCAATGACGTGACAAGGTTTATAAACATGTCTTATGCCTGTAAACTTGTCTTTCATTAGCTGGCCAACTATCACAGTCGTTGCTTATTTATGGTCATGATTCAAAATTCCAATAGAACATATGTGCGACCGCATATACTTTGTGATCTTAATTACATCGTGAGATTTTCACTACACGAAGGCTCCACTTACAACTTTCCCCAATAAATTTGACAGTGAACAAAGACTTACTTGACTTCCTTATCTTATATTCAAAATTATTGTTTATGGACAGAGTAGATAATCTCATTTTCAACATTTTTACTCAAAAAAAAGTTGACCAACTTCAATATCTGTTCCAGATGAAGAGGTACCAGGCATAATCAATTCTTCTCTACGACATGAAGACATGGAATTCAATCATGTTAATCTCTCATTAACAGCGATTGCAGGTCCACGCACCTTTGTAGGACTACAATCCATAGAATTCAATCATGGTGATCTCTCATTACCACTCACTGCAAGTCCACGCACCTCTGTAGGACTACAATCCATAGAATTCAATTCTGTTGATCTCTCATTACCAGCCACGAAAGGATCAACTTCTGAAGGACCACAATCCATTGAATTCAATCCTGTTGATCTTTCGTCATCAAGCACTGGTCCGTTACATTGAGTTTCTTTTTCCAAGTCCCATGGATAGTGTCATCACTGCCTATTGATAATGTTAATGGTTGAGTGTTCATAGACAATGGAATATCATCCTCTTCTCGATTAAGCTCATATGATTCCTCGTACTGTCTGTCTACCCTCGTATCATCATAACTCATATTCACATTTTCGTCATGGTTCGATTTTAGCATTATAAATAGTTGAACTCTACAAAGATCTTTCCGGAAAAGAAGGAAGCAAACATCACCATCGTTTCGTATGTACTATGGAGGGGCTTCATAGTCAAGCTTATATTTAACTCTCATGATAACATAAAACTCTGAAAAACTTACATTTGTAACCATGTAAATTTGAGCTTTAAGTTCTTCATACTTCAATGTAATAGGTACAATAATTCTTATTAGCTCGCCTTCAATATACAAGATTTGGTTCTCATCCCAATCACCTCCGTATCGAATGAGTAAACACTTTTATGTCATCCTACAAATCAAGAGAACATTTTTCATTAAGTTATACAAGCGGATGAATATCGTCTAATACAAGCTTATTGACTTTTGTTTCAAATTGTTTCATTCAAAACCCCTTGAATTTAACCATAGTTAAATTCAACATAAAGTGAGGAATTATCATTTGATACTCAGCATAACATCATTCATAGGAATATAAAGGAAAAGTTGCATCCAAGTGTCAGAATAACAAACCAAAGAAAGAACCAACCATAACAATGAAACAACAAAACCAAGCTAAACATATAATTTAACACATGTATTCTCTAGTTTGAGGTGGGAAAAGTGTATGAATTGTCAGAAAAAAAAAAAAAAAAAACTTTGAGAGAGTATATATAATCAGTTATTTGAGTGAGACACATGCCCCTAGCTCCTTAATAGATCGACCCCTCAAAATGGTAGAAGAGTTTGGTAGAATTGACGTTTTGAACTTTAGCGCTAAAAGAAAATCCTACAGCCCTGATACCTATACTAAGATAAAAGAAAACGAAAAAAATCTTTAAAAAAAAAATGAAGAATGATCTCAAACTATAGCAACACCGTTCATTGGAATCTTGAACTATTTGATTTTTTTTTTTTTTTCAAATAAGTTTTGCTCTTTGTTTTCACGAGATTTCAATAGAAATTTATTTCATGAAAGTTGAACTTTGTATTTGTATTAATTTTGTAGAAAGTGAGTACAATCTCTAATACATAATATTTTCATGCTTTCATAATAAACTAGTCTTTAAGCTGATTGATCTTCTTAGATGATCGGCATTTGGGCTTGTTGATCTTCTTGAACGATCGACCTTTGGGCTTGTTGATCTTCTTGAACAATCGGCATTTGGACTTATTGATCTTCTTGAACGATCGACCTTTGGGCTTGATGATCTTCTTAGACAATCGGCCTTTGGGCTTTTTGATTTTCTTGGATGATCGATTCTTGAACAATCGGCATTTGGACTTGTTGATCTTCTTGAACGATCGACCTTTGGGCTTGATGATCTTCTTAGACAATCGGCCTTTGGGCTTTTTGATTTTCTTGGATCTTTGGGCTTTTTGATTTTATTGGATAATCGACCTTTGGGCTTGTTGATCTTCTTGGACAATCGGCCTTTGGGCTTTTTGATTTTCTTGGATGATCGACCTTTGAGCTTGTTGATCTTCTTCAGAGAAACTTATTTCGTGGAGTTGAACTTGAGTTGGTGTTGAAGTTGATGTTGAGTGATTCGGAGAAGCTTTCAGCATATAAAGCTTTAGAGAAGTTATGTTCTTCAGATCCTTGGAGCTTCAGTTCTTCAAAGAAATTTTGCCTTCCATTCCTCCCTCCCTCCTCCCAAATGAAGAGATAATTCTCATGGGTCTTACATGAGTTTGGACCTAATTACTTTATTAGGCCCAAATTAGATTTCGACTAAAATTAGGTCTAGACCCATTTGTTATTGGACCAAAATATTGAACTTCAACTTAATCTTTAATTTAACCTAAAATTTCCCCATGGTTTTGATTTGGACTTTAAATATTCGACCCAATCCAACTTATAATTTTTTCAACATGCTCAAAGTTTCATTGATGATGTAACAATCCGTGATTCATCGAAATTTCTCATTCAACACACTTATTTCTCAATTTCTTGTCTTCAGATTATTAGCAATGAGTTACAAAAGCGTAGAGCGTGAACTCGGAGAAACCAAGGATGTCTGTTGCAGGTTTTTTCAGCCCCCAAGCTCTTTGCATAGATGGGACCTGTCAATTGTCTAACGTCCATGATGTAGCATTATTAGCTAATACCTAAAATGCTATTTTTCTTGTATTGTCGTTCGTCTGTGTTTTAGTCTTAGTCTATTTACCATCTTAATGGTAAATTATATGACACCACATCCGATAAAAAGAGACTAAGCACGATACAATGAACAAAGTATAAACAAATTGTAATTTAACCTGCAACTTACAATAAAAGCAGACCAAATCAATGTTCTATGAAATGTCGGTTCCACCCTACTACTATCATTTTATTCTCTTTTTTTATTATTATTTTTTTTTTTGGGGGGGGGGGGGGGAAGAGGGGGGGCCCTTGTTTCTTTTGTTCTGTTTCCCATCCACAGAACTTGGAGCTATACATCACCTCTATTCTACTAAGTTATAGTAATCGAAAAGTCCTATATTCTAACCCAACCAAATATGAATAACATTTACAAATATACTGATTCCCACGCACCAGACGGGCAAGCAGCAGTCAAAATACTTAGCTTGATAAAACAAAACAAATATCAGGAACCCCCCTCCTCAACTTCTGGAAAAAATTTCACTGTAGATGGTTTCATCATCGTCGTCCAGGAATTCATCCTTGATAAACAAACCGAGTCGTTCTAATGGGTTTTCCAACTGGCCCTCATCTAATGACCTACTCACCATTGCACGGTGATGATATTGGAGGAATAAGAATCCTCCACAGAGCTCTTCCAGCTCCTTTAGAATCTCAAGATTTTGGTCCAGATCAACAGTTCTTTCGATCTAAAAAACAGAAGGAATTGGTAAAGGATATTTGCTATGGCTAGATAACAGAATATACACATAATAAAAGTGGTTAAATAGTCGATGAATAACCTTCTGAAGAGCAATGCGAGCAGCTTCTCTGTCTCTTTCTCGCTGCTGTTTCTTCTCGGCCTCTGCTTTTAATCGCAAGGCCGTGTCAGCAGCCTTTATTTGTGCTTCTATACGTTCTCTCTCTGTATAATTCAAAAAATGAAATGCATAATCAATTAGTACATATGACATGAAAATGCATGAGATTTTTTTTTTTTTTTTGGGGGGGGGGGGATTATGAATTTGGTCCCCAGGACATAATCTTATTACTTCATCCTCCATTTTGTTAGGGATGCGTGCTTTTCTTCCATCCTATCATTTAGACTTGGTTTTAACTTAGTTGGTTATGGTTCTAATTCTTAAGAAACTTGAACTTAATACTACCTATGACTTAGTCAAACCTCAAAAATCTCCTTATTGATACCCAACGTAAATAGATGACATTCTCCTTACATCACAATTAACTGCTATTTTCAATCAAAACATATTCAGGCATGTGTCGGTTGACAAACTAGATACATCAGGGAAAAATGGTCTTTCGAGTGGGAAAAAAAGACTTAGGCCCAATTCATGAGTAACCCATGTGAACCAAATTGAAACTTACATAACCATAAGAACCAAATTAAGATTGAAACCAAATCATAAAGACTAAATTGTAACTTTTAGAATTACAGACAATTGAAATAAAGCTCAAATCATACAAATCAAATTTGTATATAACCGAATGTGAATCTATTTTACTTTAAAATAAAAAATATTATTAGCATACTAGAGCAACCATAATTCAAGCCAAGTGCAATCTTATGACCAAACTAAAAGGTGAGGTGTGTCAGCTGGCGACATGCTAGGTAAAATTAGGAGGGGAAATTAGGAAAGGCTTCGCTTCAATTTACCCTTCAAAGAAATTTACGTGGGAGGCTGCCCATAATAGAATATTTAACTAGCATTAAAATCCATTTATAACCCAACAAGATAGTTTTTTCTTATCAAATAGATTTTTTTTTTTGCAGCCAAATAAACGACAAAAATAGCATTCACGGCAATATTGCAACGAGGTTACTATTTACCTTCACGCTGCTTCCTTTCTAATCTCTCCTTCTCTTGTTGAATCTTCAGTTGATCAACTTTATCACCCTACCAAGGAAGAGGAAACAATTACTGTAAACCCACAATAGACTAATAGCAAAATGCTTATGACATCTTTATAGTGAATTAAAGAACCCCTACAAGATCAAGAAGTGTCTTCTGTTGTGCTTTCAAAATAGTTTCAGCAAAGCGACTCTTCAGCATTGCAGCACGAAGAGCCTTTTTGGGTGAAAGTTGTACATCAAAAATTGGGGTAGAGCACGCTGCAAAAAGTTAAAAGTGATGAAGTTAGTCTGATACACCTGAAAAAGAGAAAGACTGGTATATCTATCAAATTAACAGAAAAACCTACATTCTGCAGTAAAATTTGCCCCACAGGTCAAAGACTGATCACAAGGAGGTTTTCCTTCATCCTCCAAAACACTTCTAATCCCTTAACACCATTCCCAGTAATATGAGCATTCTCAGATCAGATGGATAACACGACAATAAAATTTTCATAAGAAATATGTAAGTGAACTGACCATCGGAATCTGTATCTGACTTGGACGTATGGGAAGCTGACAAGCTACTTGTTTGAGAATCCTATATTAATATACAAATATTAATTACATAAGTGATACCAAAATTTGTGAACGTTTCATAACGACTCTGCAATAGTACAATACCCGTCTGCAAGGATCATTGACCCCTGGATTTTCTCCTGATAATAATCTCTCGTTAGATTGATCTAAATTAAGAAACTAATTTTTTAGACAATTACTAGAATGAACGCAAGAAAATAATAGAACAATCAACTAACCACCAGAGGATGCATGGCCTAAATTGGAAGAAGAGCAGCAGTGGCATGCCATGCTACCACTTCCCATACACTTATGTCTCGCTGTTTGCTTGTCAAAGGAGCTAGAAGCATGTTTACTGCCAGTTTCTGTGCCTATCAGATACATGGCTAATTAGCTCCTTTACAGGGCCATAAAGCAGAACCATAATCTGCCACTTCATACCTGTATGAAAGTTCTTCCTGGGAGGCTTGGGTGCACAAGTTGGAAGTGTTTTAGCACGATCAACCTAGCAAATTTAATCCATCATGCAAGATAAAAATGCTGTCTAATTCACCATGGGTGCTATATAACCAAGACAACCGAATGAGACAAAATGCATTACACAGATTTTATTGTATTACCAGCAATACAACTTGAAATAAACGTAAGGAACCTTAAACAAAATGCATGGATATTACTTGCCTCAGCACCATTTACATTTGAAGGTGGCTTACTAACATTCTCTTCAGGTCCTGTCGACTTTTTATTCAATAAAGAACCATGTGATGATGGAGTTCGGGAAATCTTTTCTCCTGGTGGTCCATTTGAAGGTTTTTCTCGCTGAAAATTTGATCTTCCACCAACCCATTTTTCCTTTGGCAGTCTCCACTTCTTCTCAAAAATTTCGAGCAGCTCCTTTGCTATCTTATGAACATGGTTACCAGGAGGATTGTAAAGCATGGCATTAGAAAATGTCAGTCTAATATCAGCTGCAAATTCTTCACTTGCCTGATACAAATTTCTCTCTAGTTTGGATTTAACAGTTCCCAAATCCATAGGATCAGTGATGATTGAGAAGTAATCAGGAATCTTCAATGCCACAGGATCCACAGGCTGGTTGAAAACCCAACCAAATCGGTGGGTCATAAGTGTTCTTAAAATTGAAGAGCATTGTTGTGTAGTACCCCGGTCCAACTTCTGCTTCTTCTCTCTTGGAGATTCTATATCCTCAGTTGCTCTGCGCTTTTCAGTGATCGTGATAGAAGATTTCGACTTGCAACAGGCAGCAGCAACGGTCTTACCATTACTAAAAGCATTCAATGAATATTTGAATGTGCCACTGCCATCCATCTTCAACCCATTCCTGCCCATAAAAGACAATTTTTGGCCTACAAGCTTCCCAAGTTCACAAGATTGTGAACCCAGATGATCTTCAACTCGTTTACCAGCAAATTTAATTTTCAGCTTTTTGCTCGGTACAATGGTTTCAGTGGCAATCATTTTGACCCAAAGCAATGTCAAAATCCAAGACTCGAAGGGAGTTAGACAATGAATTTTTTAAAAGCGACCAATACCATCAGAAAAGTGGCATCCCTCAAGCAGATAAGGAATGATGTAAGAACTACTCATCTCGAAGTTAAACCTGCAGAGAGCCTGAATAGAAAACAAAATTCAGTCATAAAAGAGACACGTAACCCACTAAATGACTAACAAAAAACCAACAACGTGATATTATAGCATCTCATAATCCCACCAACATGGGAGTGGGAACAATCAAAAACTAATAGGGCACCAATAGTGTTATTAACAAATAATAACAGATCATGTCCTCATAAAAAATCGCGCTCTAGAAAATCTATAACTTTCGGTGGAAACATAAGCACTTGACGTTACGTATTGAGCACAAGGAAGAGTTTCTACTGCGAACGGAACGTGAAACTATCAACTTAAAGGGAAAGAAGAAAAAAAAAAAAAAACTCAAAATCCACAGTACGTATCTCAGAACTACTTTCTACATGAAAGTTGAAAGATCTCAGAATAGAAAATACCAAGAGATCAAAAAACCGAGAAGAATTAAACAAATTCAAGAAAAATATACTGGGGTATAAGCAAACCCTAGTTTCATGATCTCAAAAATCTCGAAACGAAAAGAAATAATAAAACAGAGGAGGGAAAAGCAAACGAAGAACAGAGGAACTCTAAAAATTTTGTCAAATCGAATAAATAGATATGAATATATAATAATTTCCAGAAACCAGCATAAGACTCTAGAGGGGCTACGAATTTGAAGGAACCCCAGCTCACCTACAACGGCGGCGGCCGAGAAGACTTCGAGAGAAAGAGAAACTTACCCAGATCGACTGAGAGCTCTGGACGTTTGTAGATTGAATAGATGAACGACGGAAGCGGCGGCGGCAAGAAGAATTCGAAGAGAGGGCGAAAAGCCCTCCTCGAAGAAAACAACCGCGCGAAGATGGAGAAGAAAAGGCGATAAGCCTTAGGGTTTATGGAGGACTACCTTCTTCTATTGCTATTGGTGTTGACTGTCAAGTGATTTACAGCTGGTAGGGTTTTTCCCCTCCCATTTATTGTTATCGTCTCGCAATATTTACTAATTTTTTACATCATTAATATTCTATTTTATTTTATTTAAATTATGAAATATATATATGTGTGTATTTTAATTTTAGAAACTCCTTTTTCTTTACCATCTTGGTATTTTCCTTTCTTCTTCGGGTAAATATGTCAGCACCTTACATTTGTTACAAAAGTATTTTTGTAAATAGGGTCTATTTTAGATTAATTTTTTAATTGAAAATTAGAATTTAAAACAAGAGTATCTACTCTCTAAAATTAGTTTCATTTTCGGGCTTAGTTTGAAATTGTTGTAGTTTCTAAAATAATCATCCGTAGTTGTACTTTTAGAAAAATCAATATAAAATAAGTAAAATAGTGTTGGTAAATTTTAATTTTAAATTATTTATTAAATTAATAATAAATTTGTGTAATTTAGTGATATGAACAAAAGTAGATCTAAATAATTATTTGAAAATATATATTTTGGCAACTAATTTTGTTTAATTAATTTTTTTTATAAACAAGTTTAAAAAAAATAATTACTATAAGAAATCGAAGCAATTAAAATTTGGAATAAATGTGAGAAAATAAATTAATGGAATGAAAATTTGAGATAGATCTAAAAGTTGAATCTTATAACTTTTACTTGCTAGATCAAATTTGAAATTGATTCTAGATAGATTAATAAATAAGTTGTTTTAGGTAGTTAAAATTCTCCTAAAATTGCGTTTTAGGATTACAAAAGTAAACCGGGGCCTAATCACCATGTTTTAAGTTCTAAGTTTAGTATCATGCACTAAAATGAACACTATTCAACTGACATTAAACATGTGCTATCAACCTTGAATTCAGATGTTCGATCTCTTCATTATCCATTTCACATGTTATTAAAAAGAAAAAAAGAAGATTAGTATCATACTACAATTTTTTATTAAAATATCGATATTCTTTTAGATATTTTTTTAGACAAAGCTAAAGTTTACCTTTTTAATTTTTTTTTTTTTGTCCTTATTATAAATATGATAATTATGTAGATGTCCATATATAACATCCGTATGTTAAAACTCATCCATTAACCTCTCCAACTAATCCTCATAATTATTCTGTCCCCTCTTTATGTTTCATTTTTGTAACCATCATTCTCCCTATAAATAAAGATTGTAGAGGTATTTGAAAGCACACTTCAATTGAGGATAATACATATGTTCTCTACTTTTTTCTCCCTATTTCTCTCTTATGTTCTTACATTTGTTCTTATTTCCTCTCTATTTTATAATACGATATCAACAGAATTTCTATCACTGAGATGTTTGTAGAGGTTGGAGTTGGTTCACTAGAATACTAAAACCCCACTTGAATTATCTATATATTTTCAAGGTATTTAAAACTAAAGTTCAAAAAATATGAGTATTCTATTTTAATTATATATGTGATTTATGTGTTTGAAAATTGATTGTTAAAATATATTTAATATTAGTTTCTACATTTGATCTAATCAAATTATAAAACTCATACAAAGTTTTATGTGAGCATTAAAACTAAAATCCTCAACAATGACTTTGAAACATTTGTGAGTTTATTTATTTATTTATTTATTTTTGTAGCCTTATTTGCTATTTGAGTGTACAGTCTTTGTTGACTAATTCGGAACTTTGCATTCTTTGTTGGTTTATTATAAAATTAAAAGAAAATCTTTTACCACTATTAATTACTTTGTATTTGAGTGAATTAAGCCATTGTTTGTCTCAAAATTTCTCGAGCATGTTGAATTTGTTTAGACATATATTTGTTGGACTCCAAACCCCACTCTCCCAAAATTCACACACTGGTCTTCATCATAATTTTTTTGCATTGATGATGAGTATTTCATGAGTTATGGGTAAAAAGTTAAATTGTTGAGTAATAAAATTTAGGTTTGAGAAACTCAAATAACCTTATTTTGAGTGATCCAAAAATAGAAAAGATATTGAAAATCAAATATTTATTGACTTTAATTTTTTAGTTAAATTTCATATGGATATGTCAAATATGCTATATGGTTTTATGTGTATGTTTAAAATTGTTATATAAAAGATGTCATTTAGATTAAAATTTATCATAGACTGCAAATCATACATCATATTTTTAAATATAATTCTTATTTTTGAAAGATTTGATTGAGATGCTTTTCAAATCAATTCATAGTCCTATGTCTTTGAATATAATTGTTATATATGAAAAATTTAATTAATATATTTGTTTTCTGAATTGGATTGCATAGATAAGACTTGAATTTCTTTTAAATAAAGGTAAAATTCTCTAATAATAATATTATATTTTATTCTTCAAGATTTTCTTCTAATAATATTATTTTATCTTTCAAATATGAGAATAAATATTCAAAATTTTCTTTTAGTTTTATTTGCAAAGATTCGAGATATTAAAGATTATTTCTTAAGTTGAATTTGTTTTAGTAAGATTAACAATGCACTTAGATTCATTGATCTATTAATTAACTTTTATTTAAAATATCAATGGATTACAAATAAAAATTGACTAAGAGAACTCTATCTAAGGATTATTCTGGCTAGATTGAGATATTTAAACTTACCGTAAGAGAACACCTCTACCTAAGAACTAATCTAGGACTTGAATTAGTCAATTTTTGTTTGCTATGTTAGAATTGAAAATTATTTGATTGTTAAATATTTAAATTATTCTCATATGAATAAATTTGTAAGCTTTTATATATATATATATATATAATTTATTTATTTATTTATTTATGGCAAAGCTTGAAATTTATGCATAATAATTCAATACTCTTTCTAAAGCTATTTTTTATTTAATACACCTAAAGTTACATAAATCAATTAATGTTCATTGTTTTTGTCATGCACCTATAGTTGCACATATTTTAAACTAATAAATGTTCATAAACTAATGAGTATATATCAAACATGTTATGCTTTTGTATTAATAGTTCAAGAAAGAAAGTTTGAAATATTGTGATGAATATTTATCTAATATCTTTTGAGGTTGAATAAAACATATGAACAGATGTTTCTATGAAGAAAAAAAAAGAATTTTGACCAAATAATATAATATCATTTCCCGAAGTGAATGTTCCAATATTTAATCATTGAGGTCAGAATCATGTTAATAAATGTTTCTATGAAGAAAAAAAAAGAATTTTGACCAAATAATATAATATCATTTCCCGAAGTGAATGTTCCAATATTTAATCATTGAGGTCGGAATCATGTTAATAAAAGAATAAATAATTATTCTATTAAAACTACCACACATATATATAATGTTTTGAAGGAAAATTTCATTTTTCAAATGTGATGCAAAAGAGGCCATAATCTTGTACTTGTCATACAACAAGAATAAAAAACATTCTAAATGAAAAAGAAACGATGTGTGAAAGCAAACTTAGAGAATTTATTTGAATATCTTGAAGAGATCATAACTTATCGTTTCAACCCCTAAATATGATATTATGTTATAAGTTTCTTAGAATTTCCTAAAGAGATTATTATTGTTTTTGAAAACTTGTATATGAGATATTTTCATTTCTTTTAAATCTCCTAAAGAGAATAAGATTAAATAATATTTATGCTTTGCATATAGTACATCTATGCATATTATACTTAAAAGTAGACAATATATTGTCAAAAATTCAAATGCTTGAAATGAAAATTCAAATATGATATTAAGTCCTGTAGACTTGATTAAAGATTTTGAAAAAGAAAACAATATTTTGTTAGAAGAGCAAAATTGACAATTTTTATACTTTGTTTTCTTGTAAATAAAAAAAGAAGTTTAGTAAATTTGGAAGGTATACATTGTAATAGATATCATCTAAAAAAATTGATAATAAGAATAATATATGATATATGCTATATCTATTGTCTTCTATGGGAAGTGCATATAGAAAAGTTATGTTTTTCCTTCTAAATTGTATTCATACATATTTGATTTGTGCAGTTGAAATATATGCAATAATTAACCTGAAGTTCATTGATCCAAATATATTTTCTTTTGACACGATGAGTTATTTTGGGTCAATAGTGAAAATAATTATTAAAAATATAAATTGGCATCCATCGAAGAACTAGAACATTCTTCCATTTAATAAATTGTCATGGTGTTGTGTTCTCAAGAGATTAATTATCAAACTCTCAGTAGCTAAAATTGAAATTAAACCTTTCCTACTTTTGGAATAGATTCATGGTTTTATGATTTTTGTTAGTGCATCCAGTTGATGGTACACATATATAGTTATTATTTTGTTTTGATAATGCTAGTGAAGTGTGCATCCCAAACATTTGATAATTGATTGGGATAAATGTTGAACATTTTGTAGCTTATGTTCAAATAGCAAAACTTCTAGATTTGTATGAGATCATCTTATTGTGTATGCTCAACCAATAGCTAATGAACTTATGGCCAGAAACGAAATATATTTCATCAAGATATGCAATAAATGTTTAAATTGTACCACAACAACAATTAAAATGATTGAGCAATGAAAATCTATGTTGAAATTGATTATAAATCAATTAATTACTTTGAACACCTGACGAGTGGATTGTTTACTATACAATTTAATTGTTACTAACTAGATAAATTTTCCAACATTAAGAGGAGGAGTTAAGGAAAAGTTAGAAAAATAAATTAAATAAAATACATAAGTATTGTAGGTAAGAATATGGATATTCCAGAAGAAATCCTAAATATGAGTACTCGTGAGAATCTTGAAGTAAAAGAGGATAATAAAGAGATCTCGAATAAATATGTCATGACAAGAAAAAGATGGAACCATACTTAAATGGGTTGATAACACTTTTGTATACAATATTGCTCATGATATTATTTATGAAAATGAGTATAATATACTTAGATACATTGAAAAATGTCGCGACATAGAAAGGATTAACTTATGTGGAAAGAAACAATCCAATAGAAATAAATTCTTTTTTCAAATCGTGAGAACTAGTAGTTCAAGCATTAAAAAATGTCAAATATGTGAGATACAAGTGAGTATTTGTAAGAAAACAATATAATGGGGTCGCAATATATAAAGCGAGACAAGTTCTGCAATAATTCTCACAAAGAACTTGTATTGATTATGAAGAGACATTATTCTATGGTGGATACAATATCATGAGATATTTTTAATTTATCTAACTGTATATGAAAAGCTTAACATACATCTTATGGATGTAGTTATTGTACATTTATATGAATCTTTTAATAATATACCCCTGAAGGATTAAAGGTACCAAAATCATATAAGTAAAATATTGCATAATGATATATATATCATAGAGATTTTTGTAAAACATTCCTAATGAGTGTAAAATAATCATCTTATTAAATATTTGATGATATGAGGGTATAAAAAATAATCTTATCTGTCCATATGCTTTTATAAATAAATCACAACATGAGATTTACTATACATTATTTATATATATGTGTGTTGATGATTTGAATAGAAACTCCCGAAAAGTTTTCAAATTTCTTAAGAAAGAAATTGAGATGGTAAGTTTTGCCTTAGCTTGCAAATAAAACATAAAGTAAATGAAACTGCATCAATTTATACATAAAAGATCTTATATGGACTAGTTCCACAATTGAACATTCTTATAATGGTTCATTCACTTGGTGTGAAAAATTTATATCATCTAATATCATAAATATAATAAAGAACTTTACGTCCCAAAGAACTATAATTTTAAAAAATAAATGCATTTATATCTTTACTAATTTACACGCTACTTGTAGTATAAATCTAATATTCCCCTAAAGAAAGATATTGGAGTGGAGTTAAGCATATGTTATGTTTTTATTTGAGAATTGGTTTAGATGGATTCATTTTATTCTCATAAATCTAATTGTGATCTTGTTGATTATGAAGAAGCAAGTTACTTATCTAACCCATTAAAACTAGATCTTAATCAGGTTACTTAGTACATAGAGAAGATTTTTTTACCATGACAACTTATGAAGCAGATCGTAACAACTACTTTAAATCATGTTAAAATCTTGATGATGTACAAGGCTAGTCAATAGTATTCTTATATGAACATGGTAAAGCATAAAGTACTGACATCACTATTCAACGAATTTCTTCAAAGAGAACTTGGAAAACTTATAGATGAAGGAGTTACCTGCAACAACATTTGAGAAGTTAAACATACAATATTTGTATGTGACAACCAATAATATCAAGTGATGTTTTCACAAGGGGGAGGAAATATGTTGCACTCTTTTTCCCTTGACTATGGTTTTGTCTAATTGGATTTTCCTAACAAGGTTTTTAATGAGGCCGTCATTATGTACTCTTTTTCCTTCACTAGGTTTTGATCTCATTGGAGTTTTGTTTTAACGAGGCATATATTCTATATATTATAGACATCTAAGGGGAAGTATTATTAATATGATAATTATGTAGATGTCCATGCATGACCTCCGTAGGTTAAAACTCATCCATTAACCTCATCAATTAATCCTCATAATTATCTTGTCTCCTCTTTATGTTTCATTCTTGTAGCCACCATTCTCACAACCTATAAATAGAGGTTGTAGAGATCATTTGAAAACACACTTCAATTAAGCATAATACATATGTTATCTACTTTCGTCTCTCCATTTCTCTCTTAGGGGCTGATTGGAGGCCCAACATGAGATGATATATCCCCACATTCTATATCATCTCAGTGTTTGAATGTCCATTATCCTATCTCACCGATTTTAATTGTTTGTGGGTCCATTTTCAGAATGTGTTTTGTATCTCATCGTCATTTTCCTTCCATATATCGTATATCATCTCAATGTTTGAACATGCTTGATCATACTCGATCGTTCATACTCGATCAAAACTCCCCAGACATCAGAACTCCTCACATCCTATATCATCTCAGCACCCCAAACAACACATTTGTTCTTCTCTCCTCTCTATTTTATAATAGTCCTTTTGTTTTAAGGCATTTTATTATATTTTTTTATGTCAGGCTTGTCTCTTTGTCTCTACATATCATTTTTTGTTTTGTTTCGCTCACGTTGTTGCTCAGTAGTTAGTATTTTTCGTTAAATTGATTGGTCAATTTTACATAATTTGTTGATATATTTGTATGGTTTATTTCTTTCTTTTTCCTTTTTTTTTTTATAACTTTTCTATTACATTCGATTTTTATTATTTAGGCCCGTTTGGTAACCATTTCATTTTTTATTTTTGGTTGAAAATTAAGCTTATTTCCTCCCCATTTCATACATGATTATCTTAATGGTTGAATTCTTAACCAAATTTCAAAAATAAAAACAAATTTTAAAAAACTATTTTTTTAGTTTTTTTTTTATTTTTTAAACTATTGGGAAAAGTAGTAGATAACAGATGAAGAAAATTGGAGGTGAAAGTAGTGTCTATAAACTTAGTTTTCAAAAACAAAAACAAAAGGCAAAATGTCACCAGATGGGACCTTAAATTTTGAAATTCTAGCTTCTAAAATTTCCTTTTAAAAAAATTGCAATGAATAGTAAAAAAAATAGATTTTTTTGTAAATCTAGCCATTTGTTTTCTAAATTTGCACATATAACAGAACAAAATTAAATTATGTTGTCTGTATGTTTTTTTTTCTCCTATTATTCTAATTTTTCTCCCTTAAAAGTAAAGAAAGTAAATATAAATAAATAAAATAGAAATATTTTGCTAGGAAAGTCTTTTCTTGATCACACAATTGTGCATTAATGTATTTTAAACAAGTAGAAACAAGCAAGGTTTATATGTGGATGTGAGAAAATGTCGTTGAAAATATCTATAAAATATGGATGTGGATGGATATTTCTATAAAAATTATAAAAATAAAAATAAAAATGTTATAGATTAGTAAACAAATATTCAACACTTTTTTAAATAAAATATTTAATACACTTTTTAAAGATAAATTGAAATGTTTATTATTTATATTATATTCACATTAGTTACATTTTGTTCATTTTTTGTGTTTCATAGTTTTATTTAAAATATCAATGAAAATATTGATTCACCTCTTATATCAATATCAAATCTACGGAAGTGTAGTGTAAAAATAGAGTGTCGAATAGATCGACTGTTATGTCATGGAATGACCACTGCCTTGAAAGCAATTGCGGCAAGATCTCGGTGCTAATCGTCTCATGCCGGTTGCTCTCCAAGATTAACACAACACTTTTGATAGACGAGCACTCATCGGAAAAAATTTGGAATCAAGTAAAAAATCTTTTACTCAGAGAAAATCAAAGATACATAAAATAGAGAAAAGGAGAAAAATGTATGGTCAAACAATTAAAACAACGAATTTGTAACTGTCAAACAATTTTATTAAAAATATTATATTTATAACCGTCAAATGGTTACAAGATCTATAACCATCAAAATGACAAGTCATTCCTATGATATTAAAGAAAGCAGTCATTCCTATGATATTAAAGAAAGCAGTCATTCCAAAAATGAAAAGTCATTCCCAACAATCCCCACGAATGACTGGCATTTTAATGAAAACATTAATAAAACAAATTCTCTGAGCAAAGAAAGGAGTATAAACTTAAATATCAATATCTTTGAATTGATGCATAGTGAGGTAGGGCAACAATCTAACTAAAGAAAGTAAGTTACCTTTTGAACTTTCAATAGTTACCCCTACAATACGTTTCAATCCTTGTATTTCCACTTGATTCCGATATATAATTGTAAACCACGTGCTATTTAAGGTCATGCACAAAAACCTCGGGTCTGTTGGGGTTGATACCCTAAATCTCGTGGTCTTGTAGTTTGTAAATTGTATTTGTACAAATATATTATTTATCTAATAAAATAAGTTGTATTTTATTTGACATTTCGTTGCATTAACCCAAAATCCAATAAACTAATATCCAAGGTCATTAGATGAAGCTTAAACATGTATGTGGAGACATAAAGGTGAATCATGTTGAGTGATAACCCTATAGTAGATGGATAAGGTTGGGTCCTGGTAATACTATGGATGCAGCCCTGTAGTTGTTACAATTGTTCAAGAGATTTTCTAAACACATTCATCTTTGGTAAGAGAATTTTCATTATGCCTTTGTTGGCTTATCCAACATTTGGTTCCTGACTAAATTTATATTCTTACTTGAACTTCTAATCCATTACGAGGTTAAAGTTACAAAGTAGTTTTATCAAGTAAAATGCTCAATATCTCTAAAAAAATTATTTTCATAACATAGTCAACTGGTACAAATGCATTTTGCATAACATGCATGTTGCATCCTAACATCATGCACATGCATCATTATATCATGGTAAGTGTTTAGCTTCATTGATCAAGATAAAGAGAGCTAAAGCATATGTTGTCATGCATTGCTAATCACATAATTGTTTTTTAAAATCAATTAAGCATGTTAATTGCACCAGCAAGATTGATGCATATCCATTATTTCATCGTGTCTCAAGAGTTGTAATCATGGGTCGAGCCAAAGGAATTGGCACACATATGTTCATACATTGCTAGTGCATAATCACTTAAGCCAATTGAGCACATCAATAAAATGTCTCCTTTTGCTTATGTTGTATGTAGGAAACTCATACATGCACATCATTGCATCACACGTCAAATACTGACTTCATTGGTCTAGCCAAAAAGAATCGAGCCATGCTACCATGCATTGCTAATTGCATAATTCATCCTCGGGTTTAATTAGGCATGTTTTTACATAAGGATGCCTCTACCTATCATGTTCCACTCGTAACCTTGGGGCAATTACATTCGTCTAACTCACATGTGTAAACTTAAGCGTAAATTCATAGTTTGCACTACATAATGTTTTAACTTAAACTCGCACCTTTGCTCAATCTTTAGTACTATTTATGAGTACGATTTATTATTATTATTTTTTATTTCATGCCTATAGACAATCACCATAAACAAGACTTTACAAAGTTTACTAAAAAAAAGGGGATTGATCTAGTATGCTTCCAAAGGACTTAATCTTTTAAGCGTTTTCTATTAGTTAAATCGAATCGGTTTGCTAATTATCTAAGGTCGAAGCTTGTCGAGTCAAGTCCATTTATTTTATTTTTTGTCAAATTAAACCTTGTTGTTTAGTTGAGGATGAGGCCTTATTACGCCATGTCTATTTTCTTTAATATTGATTAAATTGAACCAGTTTATTAATTAGTAGAGGTCGAAGCCCAGTCAGGTAGGTTCGTTTATTTTACTGTTGGTTAAATCGAACCAGTTTGCTAATTAACTGAGGTCGACGCCTGATCGAGTCAGGTCCATTTATTTTAATATTGGTTAAATAGAACCAACTTGCTAATTAGCTGAGGTCGAAGCCTGGTCGAGTTAGGTCCATTGATTTTCCTGTTTGAGATTGAAGCCTTGTTAGGCCATGTCTATTTTCTTTAATGTTGGTTAAACCGAACCAGCTTGCTAATTAATTGAGATCGAAGCCTGGTCAAGTCAGGTTTGTTTATTTTACTATTTTTCAAATTAAACGTTGTTGTTTTAGTTGAGGTTGAAGCCTTATTAGGCTATGTCTATATTTCTTCAATGTTGATTAAATCGAACCAGCTTGCTAATTAGCTGAGGTCGAAGCTTGGTTGAGTCAGGTCCGTTTATTTTACTGTTTGGCACATTAAACCTTGTTCTTAGTCAAGGTTGAAGCCTTGTTAGGCCATTTCTATTTTTTTTTTAACGTTGGTTAAATCGAACCAGCTTGCTAATTAGCTGAGGTCAAAGTCTAATCGAGTCAAGTTCGTTTATTTTACTGTTTGTCAAATTAAACCTTGCTACTTAGTTGAGATTGAAGCCTTGTTAGGCCATGTCTATTTTCTTTAATGAGGGTTAAATCGAATCACCTTGTTAATTAGTTGAAGTCAAATCCTGGTCGAGTCAAGCCCGTTTATTTTACGGTTTGTCAAATCAAACACAATTCAAGATTGAAGTTTGATGCCTAGTCAAGTCAGGTCCTTTTACTTTTCATGTTGGTTAGTTCGAACACCATTCAAGATTAAAGTTTGATGCCTGGTCAAGTCAGGTCCTTTTACTTTTCATGTTGGTTAAATGGAACACAATTCAAAATTGTGGTTCGAAGCCTGTTCAAATCAGGTTCGTTTATTTGTTGGTTAAATCGAACACAATTCAAGATTGGTGTTCGAAGCCTGTTTAAGTCAAGTCTGTTGATTTTTCTTATTGTTTACATCGAACACAATTGAAGATTGGAGTTAGATGCTTAGTCGAGTCAAGTTTGTTTACTTTTCTTGTTGTTTGAATCCACCACATTGGTGGTCGAAGAAAAAACAACCTTTCTTATTAAGTTAGTTCCATTACTTATTCAAAATAAACTTCGCCTACGCAATACCATGTTTTCTACCTTTGTCTATCCTTTCCTTCAAGGATACATAAAGAGGGCAAATTGTAGACACCATATTTGGTCTTGCTCGATTTTATTTATATATATAACTTTAACTTATTAATAAAAATTTAAAATTTAATAGATTTTTTTAAAAGGATCTAAAAAAGAAAAAAAGGTAAAAGATATTTTTCTTGATTTTTTTAAAGAATAAAATATTAAAAATTTTCCCCTTTTCTGTTTCTCTCCTTCCATTTCTCTTCTTCCTCCCATTTTCTCAGTTCACCTTTCTTCACTCCCCCATTTTCGATTTTTTTTAAAATAATATTTTTTTAATAAATAAAGACAAAAATAGGGTTGGGGGGAAAGTATTCCCCAAAAATAGGTGTTTAAATCATGTACCGGGTACGCGATTACACCTAAATCATGTACCGGGTACACGATAAGGCCTGAATCGTGTACTGGGTATACGATTCCCTGGCCACCTGGCACATCCAGTCTGCCATGACAGTCATGAAGGTTTGACTGAGGAAATCGTGTATCGGGTACACAACTTCCACGCCTTAAAAGCTCCGCCTCAACCCTTCTTCTTCCTCACCGAAACGACTACTCATATTCCCTACCGCCAATTTCCTTTGCCCAAACTGTCGATTCCTCACCGAAGTCATCAATCCCTCACCGAAACCATCGTTGCTTTCCTCACCGAAGCCTCTATTTCACTGAAATCTTTCAAAACTTTGATTTTGCTCGACTTTCAGTCCTTCATTTGATCTTCACCGAATCTAGCGGTCGTGGTTCTCGATTTTCCTACATTTTTTGCAGTCAAATTTTGCTTCGTATATTTCTTGCTCTAGTTGGGCTGATCTGCATTTATATGTATGTTTTTGCATGTTTTTGGGCTGAATTTTGCTTGGTACATTTTTGTATAATTTATGTATGTATAGTTAGTTTATATATAGTTATAGTTTATGTATGTATAAATAGTTATAGTGTAAATATGTATAAATAGTTATAATTTAAATATGTATAAATAGTGATAGTTTATGTATGTGTAAATAGTTATAGTTTATGTATGTATAATTTATTTATGTATGTATGTATGTATTTATAGTTTATGTATAGTTTATGTATGTATGTATTTATGTATATATAGTTATAGTTTATGTATGTATGTATAGTTTATATATGTATATATAGTTTATGTATGTATGTATGTATAGTTTATGTATTTATGTATAATTTATTTATGTATGTATAAACTATAGTTTATGTATAGTTTATGTTTATTTATGTATGTATAATTTATGTATATTTTATGTATGTATAATTTATGTATAGTTTATGTATAGTGTATTATATAGTTTATATATGATTGATTTAAACTTAGAAAACTTAGAAAACTTAGAAATTAGAGTTTGTTGGGTTGACATATTAACATATTTTTTTTGTTAACTATAACAGTTGAAAAAAAACATAATAAATATGTCGATGCGTCTTGAAGATTTAGTAATTCTTAAACCTGGAAATGATGGAGATAGTGACATTGACGTTGAAGTGGATGAATTATTTGGAAATGACAGTAGTGGTGAACAAGATCTTCAGTTGGTACCGTCGGAAATGTTCAACCAAATAGATTGGAAAATGACAAATTCAACGTTTGAACTAGGGTCTACTTTGGAAAAAAGGAATGTAAGAGTAGATAACTGTAGTTTAATACAGAAGGGGATGTTATTTAATACCATAGAAGATTTACAGCTTGCTGTAAAAAAATATTATGTGATGGAACATTACGAAATTGTCGTAGTGGAATCAAATCAGGATCTTTGGTATGTTAAATGTAAATCCTGGAGTGACGGGTGTGCTTGGAGGCTACGGGCATATCGGTGCAAAAGTCATGGGATGTTCGAAATCACAAAACTTCAAGGAGAACACTCATGTTTGTTTTCAGAGTTGACACAAGATCATTCACAGCTGGATTCAAATTTCATGAGTATCTAAATTCAAAATTTGGTTAGAGCTAATCCTGGAGTACCTGTGGCCCTACCTCAAGAAGCCATTAAAAGACAATATGGCTATAATGTCAATTATATAGGGGTGTGGCAAGCCAAGAGAAAAGCATTAATTGCTGTGTTTGGCGATTGGGAGAAATCATATTCAGAGCTTCCGTATTGGCTGAGTGTTGTTGTTCATTACAACCCAGGAACACGAACATACTAGTTTTTCCTTCCCTCTAATGTGCCAAGTACGACTATTTTTGGACGAGTTTTTTGGTCTTTTGGTCCTGCAAGAGAAGGGTTCAACCATTGTAGACCATTAATTCAGATTGATGGAACTCATCTATACGGAAAGTATAAGGGGAAATTATTAACAGCCTTATCTGTTGATGCAAACAGACATATATTTTCCCTTGCTTTTGCTATCGTAGAAGTTGAGAATTTGTCCAGTTGGTCATGGTTTTTGTGGGCATTACGTGAATATGTTACCCAAAGAGAGGGTATTTGCTTGATTTCTGACAGACATAAGGGCATTCTTGCTGCAATTAATAATGAAGAAATTGGTTGGAGTGAACCCAGAGCATACCACCGATATTGTCTTCGCCATGTTGCCAGTAATTTCAATACAAGATACAAATCGAAGCAACTAAAAAATTTGGTGTTTAAGGTCGAAAATCAATACCAAAGGCGTAATTTCATTCGGTGCATGAAAGAATTGAAACAATTGCACCCTAAATGTCATGAATTTGTTTTAGACATTGACTTAGAAAAATGGACACAGTCACATGATGGTGGGTACCGCTATGGGTGGATGACTAGCAATGCAGCTAAATGCATGAACGACATTTTTAAAGGTGCTAGAATGTTACCCATTACTTCTTTGGTTAGGCTAACATTCTATCACACAATATTGTATTTTGAACGCCGGAGACAAGAAACCAGTGAAGCACTCGATCGTGAGGATATATATACAAAATATGCCCTAAAGAAACCGAAGAGGTGGGAAAAACGAGCATCGGAGTACAAACTGGCATAAGTATGATTTCTTCCTCCAAAGGACAGCACACCCAAGTTTTAAGCTTGAAAGAAGGGACATGTTCTTGCAATAAGTGGCAATCATTCAAGATTCCATGCTCTCATGTAATTTCAGTTTGTAATTACATGCATATGACATACCTACCACTTATTGATGAATGCTACAAATTGTCCAATTTCAAAGCTGTTGTTACGAAAGGCCGCTTCCATCCAATTCAACACCCAGATTATTGGCCAGAATTATCATTTATAGAAGTTCGTCCAAATGCGGACTTACTCAGGGAACAAGGGTCGGCCAAAATGTACGCGCATTCATAATGAAATGGATGGAGAGAAGCAAGCCAAAAAGTGCGATGTACAATTTGTAAAAGAGAAGGACATAACAGACGCACTTGTCCACACCGTACACTTGGTGTTCGTCGTCTTTCGGGTCATTAAGATTTTGATTTTGATTTTTTTAATTGTATTCTTTATTTCATGTTATTTGTATTCTTTATGTAAATAATAAATTTTCATGTAATTGTATATTTCATGTATTTTATTTTCTTTATATATTATAATGAATTTATGTAATGAATTTATTTTAATAAACTTATTTTATGTAATTGTATTTTCTATGTACTTTTTTATGTATCTTTTATGTTATCGATTCTATTATGTAATATAATTTGAACTTTTAGGTAATGGAGTCTGGTCCTTCTAATCATGTCCAATTATACCAACAAAATACGCATCGTTCACAGGCAGTATGAGATAATTCGTCCACTACAGTGTTGAGTTGTTGAAGGAGGGAGGCAACTGCACAGAGTACTATCCCATTTGATCATCACATCATTCCATACATTCAGGAGCGCGGTTTTTTTGGGGTTGCACAAATTGGTTTCATCCAGCTCGATTGACACTTGATTACTGCTCTAGTTGAGCGCTAGAGACCAGAGACCTACACATTTCACCTTCCCTGTGGGAATGCACTATTACGCTGCAGGATGTCGCTGTACAATTTAGATAAGAGTGGACGGGCAACCACTGACAGGCTCACTACAGTATGACTGGAAGAACATCTGTGAATAGCTCTTAGGCATTCTACCAGAGGATTGAAGGGATCAAGATTGAGTATCCCTTGGTTGGCGTCCCAGTTTCTCGAATTACCTCTCGATGCCGACAACATCAGCGTACGTAGGTACGCACGAGCATACATCTTGTAACTTATTGGAGGATTTTTGTTTGCCGACAAGTCAAATACTCTGGTGCATCTCATGTTCCTCCCATTATTGTCTGATTTCGAGTACGTTAATACGTACTCGTGGGGTGGTGCATGTCTTACATGGTTGTACAGAGAACTTTGTCGGGCTTCCAATGTACAAGCGTTGGAAATAATGGGGCCACTGATACTATTACAAATGTGGTCTTATAATCGATTTCCAATCGTAGCACCATAAGTCCAACTATAGGCCCTAGATCATCAGCCACTTAGTGGCATGTATTATTTTATTTATATATTTATTTCGTTACCATTTTATGTAAGAATATAAATTAATTGATTTTTTTATAATTTTAGATGGAGTGGTGTATTAGCTGCCTCTGAACAGTCAGCAAATATGTTGCTCATGTATAGGAAAATATTTGGCATGCTGATGCCCAATCAGGTAGTAAATATATATATAAATGAATATTTAAAATTTTTTATATGTATACTTTTTTTTTGTCAGGTTTTTTGGACGCCATACTCACAGATTTGGTCATCATTACCTGATTATTGTCGTGATAGTGAAGACATTTGGTTGACTGTTAGCCCTCTTATATGCTTCCATATAGTAGAGTGGCATCATCCAGATCGTGTGCTGAGACGGTTCGGGATGCGACAAACGATACCTTTGTTGTCCTATATACTCCTAGAACTACACCAGATCGATTTAAGGGGTAAGCACGACCAAGACTGGCGTCGAATCCATGCGGAGTATTTATCCTATTGGCATGGACGATGTGATCGTTGTGCACAGGGAGAATTAATAGATGGGCTAGCTGTATCAGACGACTACTTTCCCTGGTACAATTTGATCACGAGGCGATTTATCTCACCAGACAGCGCTTACTATTACTACATGGTAAGATATTTCAAATTAGACATTTTCCATATATATAATATAAATATTGTTTATATTTTTTTTTATTCTACAGAATAATTTTATCGGCAAAGTTCAACAATATTTAGTGCAAAACAACCTTCTAGAATTGGGTTCAATGTGTCAGCAAACATTGATGAACGTAGAAAGTATTATTCAACAAACAAGACGACTCAATGTTGCTGACACCGATCGAAGACGTATTCGTCGTAGACGAGCGTGACAACGGGGTAAACCTAATTTAGAGGGACACGAAGACAACCCCCATGAGGAGTAAGGGCCAGGGGGTCGTTTTTAAATCCCATATTGTATCATTTTCAAATTGCAAATCTCAAAAGAACTAATTGTAAATATTATTTAATATCAACAGAGTCAAAAGTACAAATTTTATGTCCGTTGAGTTATACTAATTTTAGCATTGTTTGTCCAACACATAAACTAGAACATTTGGATACAAATTTTTCATTCATGAATTTTAGTTTTGTAAGCCAAATATAATTTTATGTTTTACTTAAACTAGTAATTTGAAATAATAGAAGTACAAAAGTATTCAAAACTCATCTCAAAGATTTGTACATTCAAATATTTACAAATTTCAAGCTTGTAAATTATACAAACCTTCTAAAACTCATTCTTCTAAATAATACAAACATAAATCATAAGAATCTAAGGGCTTCCCAATTCCAAAGTAATTTTTATACTTTAAACAAAAAAAATTTATAAGCAAACTCATGTACCAGGTACACGAGTTAGCTTGACCAGTCAACCAATCAGCTGACTGGATTAAATGGTCTCGTGTACCTGGTACATGAGTATGCCACATGGAAATCGTGTACCGGGTACACGATTTCACTACCCTAAATCTATCAATACTTTTCCAAAATACTTATTTTTGAAAATATTTTCCCCCAACCCTATTTTTGTCATTATTTATTAAAAAAATATTATTATTTTTTTTTAAAATCTCCATTTTCTCACACTTCATACTCACTTTTGAGCTAATTTTAGGCCATTTTTATCACTATAAATATGAAAAGTGAAGACATGATAGGCGAACAAAAAGAAAACATGAAAAAGTGATTTAGGTGAAGAGAAGGGGATTGAGAACAAAAAAAATATAAAAAAAAGTGATTTAAAAAATTTGGTTAATATGTAAGTGATTTCTAATTCAAATGATCATGGAAGAAAACTAAGGCTGTGTAAAAATCTTTTCATGAAAAATAAAACTAGGCCTCACTTGGGAGATGGGGAAAATCTTAATTGTTTCTATTGTTTGATAAATCAAATTATTAAATAATCTAAGATAATACTTTTATCAAATAATTATTTTTATGACAATTATTTTTCTTAAACTTTTATCAAATAATTTAGATTAAAAAAATTAGTTAAAATTCAAATCATACAAAATTTTAAAATATATATTATAATAAATTACAAATTAAGCGCCCATTTTTATCTAAACACTTTTGATAAAAACCAATAAAATTATAATTGAAAGACTATTTTGAATGGTTGTCAAACACTCCAATTTTCATTAAAATGATTTTTTTCTTACACTAAACACTTGAAAATGTATTCAAAATACATCCTACTTATCAATGTGAAAATAATTAAAATAATAAGTCTACTTTGATTCATATAATTAAACTACACTAATTTAATGTAACTAATTTTTCTAATTCAAATATAAAACTAAAGAAATACTATTTTACTTCCTTCCACATTTAATTTTTCAAAAAGCAAAACTGACAGCAAACGAAGTCTTAGTAGAAAAAGCAGGTAGTTTCAAGGGCTTTTTTATTTTTACTAAAGAATTATAAGAAAAATGGGGTCCCCAATACTAGCAGAAAAGGAAAATTTTGAGTGAAAGTTTCTTTTGCAAATTTTTTTAGAGAAAAAAAAAACAGTAAAATATCATTATTGAGTGTTGTAAACTAGTGTATTCTTCTCTCCAATTATTTTGAGTAAAATCTGCATTGGTAGCAGAAAATTAGACGTCGCCCACACTGGATCAACCAATAAATTGGGTGTCATATCTCGAAAATTGATTTATTATCGTTCTTGTTGCTTTTAAGCTTAAATTGCTTTAACCACTCTTTTACGCTTGAGTTCTAAATATTTTATATCATTTTGTTTGAAACTTAAACTACATTGAGATTGTTAAATAATTAATATTATTTAAATTTGATCAATTTACTTTATTTTATATATTGCTATCTTCCAAACAAATAACCGTAGAAGTCACCATGAATTTTTCATTTTGATAATTAGATGGCTTCGGTGAGTATGGGTGTGAAACTCGTCATCAAGATGCAAATTAATTTATTTTAACAAGTAAAAGTAAGACGCATATCAATATTAGAAAAATACTTTGATGCATCCCAAGTATGGAAATATCGACAAGTCGGTGAAAATTTAATACCATGAAAACAAGACACATATTAATATCATTTCATTTAGAAAAGTATTTCATCAACAATATAGATGAAAAATTCAAATAGACAAAAGTCATGCTATATATATATATATGTGACTATGTGATGCTCCTATTGGGTTATTGAAGAGTATTAGAAAGAAAGTGGGAGATGAGGGGGGTAACTAGTGTTCCCAAGTATGTACAAGATCTGTAGTACCTTGAGAAATATTTTGAATATAAATGCCTGAAGTTCTATCAATCCAAAGGCAAACTCAGCATGATAGTTCAAGGGATGGGTGCACCAATAGAGGGTGGTTGATATCAGATTCTCCTTAAATTCCCAAACAAAGCTCTGACCAACTTGGAGATCGTGTTAACCCAAATCCAATGGATGGTTAGTGTCTGATTTGGACCCAACAATTCGTTTGAAATCCCAACTTTCCATTGACTCAATGGATGTTATTAATTTTAAACCTTTCAAAGAAGCTGATGAACATGGCATTCCACCTCCAATTGCTAACATCAAACCAATGCTACAAATCATAAAACAATAATTTACCAAACCACGACCCATTTCTTTTTTAATTTCTTTTCTTCTTCTTCTTGTCTTGTCTTGTATGATTTGATGATTTGAGGTTCACATCTCAATTTATAGTTTAATTGTTATGGTTATTTACGTAACTTTATTGGTCTTTTTGTTTCTTTTTAAGTCAGTTTTAAACTATTTTGGGGTCTTTTCTTCGGTTGAATTAAAGATGGTTAGATTTTTTTTTTCCTTTTTTGAGAATTTATTAGAATCTACTGTTATAATGCACACTAACAGTTTTATGAATTTAAGATGGTGTTGCACTATTGATTAAATGAAAGGCTTAGACTATCCTTTAAAAAAATTAAAGGTATATACACTCTCAACAATCATAGTCTCAACTCACATTTGGAAAACTTGGCATATAACCTGTGCGCCCTCAAAGTCTCTAAAATCCTTCGCAAATGCACCTCGTGTTCTGTCTCTGTATTAGAATAAACCAGAATATCATCTATGAAAACTATCGCAAAGGTGTCAAGGAATTCCTTGAACACCCTATTCATTAGGTCCATAAATACTGCAGAAGCATTCGTCAAACCAAACGACATCACGATGAACTCATAATGCCCATACCTCGAACGAAAGGCTATCTTAAGAACACCACTGTCCTTTATTCTCAACTGGCGATAACCTGACTGAAGATCAATCTTGGAAAATACTGTAGCCCTTTGCAACTGATCGAACAAGTCGTCAATCCTAAGAAGCGGATACTTATTTTTTATAGTCACCTTATTTAATTCCTTGTAGTCAATGCAAAGACGCAATGACCCATCTTTTGTTTTCACAAAAAGCATGAGTGCACCCCACGGTGACACACTAGGGCGGATGAAACCCTTATACAACAATTCTTGCAACTGAAGCTTAAGCACCTTCAGCTCTGCTGGAGCCATTCTGTACGGAGCTTTCAAGATAGAAGTTGTGCATGGCTCCAACTCGATAGCAAAATCTATCTCCCGATGTGGCGACAGACCTGAGAGATCCTCTGGAAAGACATCCGGGTAGTCTTTTACTACTAGCTCCGAAGTTAAGGAGACCTTAGGCTCTCTAATGTCAACAACACTGGCCAATATATTCCAGGTACCCCGGTTAAGCAACCTCTTGGCTTTCATGGCTGAAATTACTTTGGGCAGGACCACAGTTCCCACCCTTTTAAATTTAAAGTTGGCTTTCGTGGGATGGTTAAAAATCACCTCCTTGCGATAACAGTCTATACTAGCATGATTAGTAGCTAGTCAATCCATGCCCAAAATCACTCATGTCTAAGACTATTGAAGTCACATTCAGCGTACGACTCGCTACTTCAATCTAACATACTTTTATCTTCTCCTTTGCTAACATAATTTCTCCACACGAAGTGGATCCTGACAACACATAGCGCAAGGACTCTAATTCTAACATGGCATACTTAACAAATATTGATGATATAAATAAATGGGATGAACTAGAATCAAACAATACCAATGCAAAGTGTCCCAAGATTGGGAGCGTACCTGTCATAACAGTGCCTGTTTTCTCAGCATCTTGTCGGATGGTTGAGTAAACACGACCTTATTGTTGCTGAGGTCTATTCGAATTCCTCTGATCATGGCCTAAAAACCAAGTCTCGTAACCTGACGTGTTCCTATTAGGGAATCTATCAATCGAGTGCCCTCTTGTTTGCAATGAAAACAGACCCCGGTGCCCGCCAAACATCATCCCCAATGACATCTCCCACACGCGTTACACACTGGCCCACTTCTTTCTATCATACCTGCCTCAGCGGTCTGTCTGAGCTTTGATATTTTGATGGGGCTGAGGCTTAAAAGCCTTCTGATCTGCCTTCCTTTTCTGACTCGAGGAAGGTCCCACCCCAAATGATCGTCCCTCGACTGTGGGTCCACCTCAACTTCCAAGCGAAGTGCGTCAGCATGAGTGATTGGTTTGAAAGTTCGCAAGATACCTAATATACTGTCTTTTAAGCCTTGAACGAACCTCTATGCTTTTATAGCCTCCGTAGCAACCAATTATGGGGCGAAGTGGAACAGGGTGTCAAACTCGTGGTCATACTCCTCCACCGACTTGTGCCCTGCCTCAGCTCCAAGAACTCCTACTTATTGTACCTCAAGTTGGCAGAGAAGTACTTTGTGTAAAAGTCTTCCTTGTACTGCTCCCACGTCACCGATTCCCCCCTCATACCTAACATCCTTTCTACCGACTGCCACCAAATTTGTGCTTTGTCTATGAGCATGAAAATGACACACTACACTTTCTGATCTTTTGAGCATTTCATATAATGAAAAATCGTCTCAATCGTTGATATCCATAATTCTGCATTAGTAAGGTCCTTTAGTGACCCATTGAAGGTGCTGAGATCGTACTTCCTGAAATCT
>NC_052351.1:490356-492980 GCF_009727055.1 Benincasa hispida | reverse complement strand
AACTTGGAAACAATACATAAGCTGAAACTTCAACCGTCAACAAGAAAAATCTTGTGAATCTCGCTTAGGTTGTCGAAGGTTGAAGTTTCGACACACATCCCTGTCTCTTATACACATCTAGATGTGTATAAGAGACAGGTCTACGGTGGCGTGGCAGTGTGCTGGGCTCGACTTCATGTCTGGGTTCTAACCCTGAGGGGTCCCTAGGTAGTAAGGGATCCTCTGATACTGGAGGGTCCTATACTTGTGAATCTTGAATTTGTGGATCCTCATCATGAGGAATCCTATCCTAAACTATCGACTGCTCTTTAGGAAGGTGCTCCATTCTAGTAACTCTGTGACTGCCTTTTCCTCTAACACGTACCATTTCCTGGAAATTGTTCGCAACCAACCTTTAACAACTTTCCTTACCAGTAAAACACGTCAAATGCGATCATAAGTGTTACATATTTGGATGCATATTATCCTAAATATTTTTCATAAGGGACACCACATGGGTTCTGATACTAACTGTAACAACCCGACTTCTTCGGACAACTAAAAAGGGGATTGTTATTGCATGCATGCATAAATGTTCACATTGAGGAAAAAGAAATAAATAAAGTAAAATAAAATAATAGAATTTTAGACTGCTTAAGTGTATTAAAAAACCTATTTGGACTTTAACTCAAATTTTAAATTGTTTGAACCCAAGTACCCTTAAACATGAAAACAAAAAATTTAAATAAAAAGTAGAGAAAAAAATATTAACTGAAAAAGAAATTCATAACCCATAGACCCGATCAAAAAAGGTTTGTGAAAAGAAAACTATATTAAAAAAAAAAAAAACATGAAGAGACATATAAGTTCAAATGTGGAAGCGTTCCTAATTCCTTTGACACTGTCACGAATTCCTCTTGTCAGTCACCCGAGTATCCTTACCCTTACCAGAAAAACATATAAAAATAAAGGATGAGTATAAAATATTCACTAAGTGATCCCATCACCGGGATCAGACTATGCATCTTGTTTGGGCCCCATGGTTCAAACAACTATAACTGTTCAAAAAAAAAAAAAAAAAAAAAAAAAAAAAAAAAAAAAAAAAACCAAAAGACATATTGTCTTGCCTTGACTCGCATGTCTTAAACTAGACCTGTTGGTCCCCTGAAATAAAACATGCGTTGACGATAAACTACGTCTAATCATGCATCACATACTGTTATCACCGCATAGATCATAGCATAACATGGAAGTTCAAACATGCTCATAATACTCATAACTGTCATACAAAGTGTATCACAAAGATAAAATCATGCTTCTAAAGTCCACTAATTAACTTTATAAATCTAATCTAAGCCATTGACACGAAGGCACCGATAATAGTACCATTTACCTCAAATTGCTCACAAAAGTCCATGCAAATAATTTCTTAAAAACTTTGGATAAAACTCGAATCAATCCTAAAGTTTAGTTTAGCAACTATGGACTAAAAATTGAGTCCAACATTAAATAAATCTTCGAGGTCTAAGTCCAAAGGATAACCAACCACAACTTACACAAAACTTACCCAACTCCAAAACACAAAACTTACCCAACTCCAAAAATTTTGGTCTCTACTTTGTTGAACGGTGTCTCATAAATTCCCAAATCTTGAAGATAAATTTCAAATCAAAGAGAAGTTATTAATTTAACCAAAAATTAAATGGGTGAATTACACACCCAAGGAAAATAAATCTTTCCTAAGACTTTCAAGATTCCGACAAGAATCTAGCAGCGGCGAGCGACGGCGCGTTGGTTCGTGGCTGGATGCGGCAACAGAAGCAAACGGCTGGGCTTTGCGAAGACGAACGGCGCAGCTTCTCGGACGCGTGCAGAACGGCGGATCTGGAGGCTGTGCGCTCGACGGACAGAGGCGTGGCTGGAAGCTCGCGCGTGTAGGAGGCGACCGGCCGGAGCAGCGCTGCCTCGAGCACCGAACGGGAGGAAGAGGCCGAGTCTCGCAAACGCCGAGCGCTGAACGGAGGAGTCCAGGTCTGGGCGTCTGAGTTCAACGGGCGGCAGGCGGAGATTCGAGCGTCTGAGGCCGGCGGCGACAGTGAGGGTAGGCTGCGGCTTCTTTCGCTTGAGTGTGACCAGGGTCGGCAAGATGAAGCGGTGAGGAGGGTTGAACGCACGCTATATAGACCTTTAATATTAATATTGTTGTTTTCAAAATTTATTAGAGAAATATTGTTGTTTTGGGAATCCGAGGCTAAAGTCGAACGTTGAGAACTCGACTAATGTGGAGATCGAACGTTGAGAACTCGACGAACAAAGAAAAACTTGGAAACAATACATAAGCTGAAACTTCAACCCTCGACAAGGGAAATCTCGCGAATCTTGCTTAGGTTGTCGAAGGTTGAAGTTTCGACACACATCCACCCTCGAGATTGCAGGTTTATTACTTTTCTTTTTCCCTCAAAGAGGAAATAAAGTAATGAGATAGTATACTATATGTATCTGTGTACTCGAGCTGCTTCTAACAACCATGCATTTTGTTATCATTTCGAATTAGACGGAGGCTTGTGGGATTGACGTGAGGAGGTGGGGACGGCTATATTTCTGGGAGCGAACTCCAGGCGAATATGAACGCATGGATACAAGTT
>NC_052351.1:451421-480478 GCF_009727055.1 Benincasa hispida | reverse complement strand
GTATGCTTTTGGAATGAAAAGACAATTCTGAATTAGTTTTGTCTACGAACAAAAAAGTAGATCCATAACACAAAAAGTGTTTTGATTGTTTCCAGAAGAAATGAAAGCTAGTAATCATATTAATGGAAAAATAAAACAATAACAGAGAGAGCGAGATATTGAGAGAGAGTTGAGATCTTAGGTTAGAGGCGAGAGCGATGAGTCGGAGCAGAGAGCGAGATTGAGAGAGCGAGATCTTAGGAGGTACTGAAGAGCGAGATCTTAGGAGAGAGCGAGAGTGAAAGAGTCAGATCTTAGGAGAGAGTGAATTGAGAGAGCGAGATCTTAGGAGAGAGCGAGAGTCTACTTTATTTGAACTTTCCATAGAAATATATATAAAAAAAAAAAAGAAAAAATAAGCTAATAATCATACATCTCTCTCTTTGTTAAAAAGTTGCACATTTGGTAGTGCGATGGCACTATCGTGCAAGGTTTATTGCAGTGGAGGTTTCTCTTGAACAATTTGACACAGATGTCACTCCAGATTATATTCATTGGTATAATAATATCACAAGGCGCGTCACTCGTCCGAAGCAGCTGTGGGTCATCTGGTAAATGAATGAATATTATCTAATTTTTTTAATTTAAATTTATTTTAAATATTGTCTAATTTTTTTATAATTTACAGAGATCGAACAACAGTAGACTCCATGAGGTTGTGAATGATCCGAACCAGGTTCTTGCTATATGTAATGACAACCAAAGATATATGGAGGAAATTCATTATATATACGATATACCTATTGTTCCTCCACCAACTCCTAGACGTAGAGGACCTGTTCGGGAAGAGGATGAGTTTGATGGGGTTGCACATAATGTGGAAGAGTTGCCCACTATGACGCAGACGCAGAGTCAAACTGATTATGCTAGTCTGATGATGATGATGCCAGCATTTGATTCAGGACATTATGACTCAGAGGCTGGTCCTTCGTCTTCATACATGCATGGACATGGTCGGGGTTGTGGAGAGCATAATGAATATTTATATTATGAAGCGCCTGCAGAGGTACTAGAGCAACATCAAGAAGAACCCGAGTAACCTCAAGTTCGAAGTCGACGACGTCCGCCTTGTGGGACACATTGATTTTTGTAATTATTTTTATATAAATGAGATATTTAATTTACATTTTTTTTTATTTTTATGAGTTATTATTATTTTTAATTTATTCGTTTTAGAGTTTAAATAAAATAATAAATATTTTTAGATTTTTTTTATAAAATGGAAAATTAAAAAAAAAAGAAAGAATTAGAAAGAAGAAGGTGGAATGTGTAATAATTAAAAAGGAAAAAAAAAGGAAATTTGTACGGTATTCTCGCTCTCTATCAAAATCTCACTCTCGCTCTCGCTCACGCTCATGATCATGCTTTTGCTCAAAATCTCGCTCTCTCAAACTCTCGCTGTCTCTCATAATCTTGCTCTCGAATTTGATTAGCTCGTTAGCGGCAAAAAGAAGGAGATTCATTAGCTCGTTATTTAGTAGACTTGCTGAGATGACAGAATCCGTTTGAAAACAATAATATTTTCCTAAAAAAAAAAGGAAGGTCGAGGGTTCAAAATTCGATCTATCTAGGTCGAACTTTCAACCCTCGACCTATTTAAAACAACAATATTTTTACAAATAGTTTAAAAACAACAATATTTTCCTAAATAGTTTCTAAAAGTACAATATCCTTTAAATTTTTCCTCGTTTAAAGCTTCTTACCTTTTCCCTTTTAAATTTCAAATTTCACATTCTTTTATTGAGTCAAGAAAAAATCTATCTAAATAAAACAAAATCAAATAAAACCCAGTAAAACTTTTTCTCGGATAAATTCAAATTTAATAATTCACATCTTCTCCAAAATAATTTAAATCTTCCATAAAAAAATTCATATTGAATTATTTCAATCAACCCTCCAATTGCAAACCAAATTAAATCCCAATTAATTCCAAATAATTAAATTAAATTTAACTTAACTAAATATTGAAATCTCAAATTCCAATTTATTCAAGTAGTCCAACATAAATTAAAGCTTAATTACAAAAATAAATTAAGCTTAATTACAAAATAAATTAGGTGTTACTCGTGGTTTTCTATTTTTTTAAGAAAATATATTTATTCATATTTTCAACCATTTTAACTTTGAACTTTTAAATTGTTTTAAAAAAAATTAAGATATTTGTTTAGAAAATGAAAAATAAGGATTTATATGAAAATAAAGTGTATAACAAGAAAATACTTTCGACATTATTTATCATTTAATTTCATACAAAAAAAAAAAAAAATAGAAATCATTTATAATAAAATGAAAAATAAATAAAAGTAAAAAAAAAGTTACGCTTTACTTTTTCTTCTAAAAAATTACGTAAAAATGAAACGTAAATAAGAAAATATTTTTATATTATTTACCACTTAATTTCATATAAAAAAAGGAAAGTTAAATAAAAGTGTTTGTTGTGTGCACTAAGATTCGAACTTGAGCAAGGGGATGGTGGACTATTATGTTTTAAATTTTAATTTTTATCTTCTTAATAAAAAAAAATTGTGTTTTTTTTTTTTTTTTTTAGAGAAGTACTTTTTCTACTCATGAATTTTTTTCTTTTGTCATTTACACCCTAAAAAATGTTTAAATTCAACTTAAAATTTGCAAACTAGAAAAAAATAGGTTGTTTCAAAAAGCTTGATTTTTGTTATTAACAAAAAAAAAAATAAAACATCAAATGTTATACATTAACAAAGTTGAAACTACAATTAAAAAAAAAATTAAACTAAACACAAAATTTTTAAAAAAATACACAAAATTATTATCAAACAAGTCTCTATGATAGTACATTCTAAGATTCTCATATGTTAATTTATTTATTAAGATTAAGGTGGAAATTAAACATATGTCGAAATTACATTAAACATATAAAAATTATTGGAAGGCGATAATAACATCCACACCATTCTCTTAATTAACAAATGTGGTGTTAATTGTCCCATTTACGCACAAACTCCCTTGAATTGGTAGGAATATTCACCAAATAAATACCATCATCTTGAGCAACCCAAATACAAGTCTCATAATTGCATCTATAAGCAAGCCAATTGTGTCTTTCTGGCCAAAACACATCCATTGTCACTTGTTTCTTTGAGGAAGTTGTTAAACTACACCAGAAACGAGTCGTTGAAAACACATTCTCTTTGAATTTCCATGAAAAATCTTCACCTACTCGTAGGAGATGATCGCCCAAATCGTCATCTTTCGATTTGCAATGAACAGATAAACTCTGGCCTGGACTTAATTGATTAAAGATCACCACCTTCCATGAACTCAATGGCGGCATAGTTTTTGAGCCTGCCCAACATGGCTCACCCATCATCACCATTATCACTACAACATACGAAATGAGGCAATAATTCATCAAAACATTCATTTTCTTTCTTTTCACTTTGTTTTAGAGATTATTTTAGGCTACTTTTTCCCCTTCTTATATTCCCAAATCCAAATGTTTGAAAGAAATTATAGGCCTTCTATATTAGGATTAAATATTGAGATTTAGCTAATTAATTGTTTTATTAGTCAGTTACTCTTTATTAATTGGAGATTTGTTTTGCAGTTATATTTCTTCCATATATATACTTGGATATTTTAAATGAATTGATTTCGTATAGTAATGTGTGTTTTAGAAAAGCTATAAAAGGTTTTTACGACCAAAATAGTTCATATTTTGTGATGGTAAGCATTTACTTTACCGTTATAAATTATTTATTTATAGCTTTGTTTTTATTTTTAGAAAGATGGTATTTTATTGGTATGTGAGAAATGAGTTGGGAACGTACATCAAGAACAAAATTTAAAAAAAAAAAAAAATTTTCTCAAAGGAAAAAAAAAAAAAAAAACTCGACCAGCTAAATAAAATTACAGGAACGCTTTCAAGAAGAAAAAAAAAATCTTAAAATTACAAATTTAGCAATGTTTTTTTTCTAAATTTGCAAATATAGCAAAAAAAAAAAACACGTATATCAATAGTATATCTAATATACTTTATATTTGATATATTAGTAATCTAATATATTTTATATTTGGTAAATCAGTTGATTAATCTACCAAACACAAAGTATAAAAGTTATACAATCGATATATCAAAATTATCATTAAGTAAGTGTTTGCAAATTTGCTATTATTCATGGACCATTACAACAAAAACAGGTTTTCATGACTCTAAAAAACTGTCATAAACATATTTCTTGACTTTTTTTCCGGTCCTTGCATCCACCATCAAGAAAAGTGAATGACACATAAAAAATCAATCATTATTGAACGTTTCATGACTTATTAATGTAGTCAACAATAAATATTTGTTGACATTTATTATATTTTATGGTAACATTTTCTATAACAATTTATCATTGTTAATAAATGATCAAAAAGTTTACTTTTTTCGTCAATTAAACAATTATTATGACACAAAAAGGTTGTCACATAAACTGTTATAATATCACATTTAGAGTGTCAATAATGCTTTCATTGCAACACATTTTGGACGTCATTGAATCACTTGTGATGATACTTGTATATATTCATTGCACTACAATTGATGACAGTATTTCAATGTCAAATATATAATCCCGTGACATTCATAAAATGTCAAAGAACTACTTATAATGATGGATAGTTATTTGTTTATACCTGTTATTACAATGTACACCTATGTTTCTCCCAATTTTAACACAACTAGACACAAACATAAATATGAGCTTTCATATATTAAAATAAGGTCGATAGCATTTATACAAAGAAACTATGTACAATAAAATTAGTAGTTAAGTTATTACAAAGAAACTAAAACATGTGTTGTAAAAAAATTATTGACAATATCCCAACAAAAAGAAAACACATATAAATAACTTGCTTGGCAGTTTCCTTACGTCAATGGATTTTTGCATGACCTAGTAAAAAGACAACATGCATTTTAGAATTCAACCCAATACATCAATGTCAACAATAATAACAACATTCATAGAGTATACATTCTTAATGTTCACAATCCCTCTAAGCATATCCACTACCTTTACACTCAAAACAATCAAAGCCACACTTTAATCATATAAATAAGTTTCAAATGAAACTTTGAACACATAATAGACTCATAATATCACATTATAAGCTCCAATCAAACTTTAATCATATAAATAATCTCGAAATTTGACTCACTCCTCAAAACTTACAAATCTAATGAACTCTTAACAAAGAAACTTGACATAAAAATCACAAAAAAAAAGTATAGTAACATGTCCAAACTTTTTTAAGATATAATAACTAAGGACCTGTTTGGTAGGTAACTCAGATTCTATTTTATGTTTTCTGATTCACTGAGTTCAACGAATATGTGTTTGGTTGACAATCTAGATTTTGTTTCCAAAAAATGTTTATGAATTTTGTGATCCAAACAATACAAATTCTGAAAATAACTTTTTTATGTTTTAAGTGGATCCAAATTTTGAATTCAAAATTATATTAAAAATGATAAAAACAATAACATAATTATACTATTTCATGTTACAAACTCATTTATTTTGTTAAATTTGAAATATGTAATATATTATATGTATTATATGATATTACAAAATAATTAATTATACAAAAACTTTAACATAAACAAGTTTAGAAATTAATCAGTAATGGTTTATATTCAATCTAGTATTTAGTGAGTAACTAAATATATTTTCAATCACATTTTAAAAATTTGTTTAAATTAGAATTTAATTTCTAAATCTTCTACCAAACACATATTTGAAAATATGAAATACAACTCTGTTTTCATTGAATCCTTTGTTTTTAGATTTTCTACCAAACAAACCCTAAACTATTATGAACATAACAAAACAAATTATAACACGCATTTGACAACCCAAAAGGTAATAAGAGCCACACAACAGGCCACATGACAAGGGAAGAATGGGGAAGAAGGTGCTACGTTTAATTTGAAAAGATAATATAAAGGGGAAGAAGTTGATGGTTTGGTCTTCCTTTTTCTTTTGGAGGAGGGGATAAACAAACTCCACTACTAACTATTGCAATAATACTCACTTTTTATAACACCTGCCTCACATTTTTCCTTCTAAATTATGCATAAAATGATTACATGGGTTTACTAAGACAGACGCATCATATTTTTAAATTCTTCGATTATTCTAACGTATACCGCAAAATATATATTAGTACCTAAGGATAATTCGTATTTTAGTTCGACTCAGTTGAATTTGAAACCAGCAACTATCATACAACAACAACCAAATTATTAATTAGGGATTAGATCATTCGAAACAAAGATGTAACATATAAGACAAAGTAAAACTGAATGCGAAGTTCATAACAATTGACAAGAAATTAAAAGCAAGACATCTATATTAATTCTTAAAAAAAAATGGCCAACAATTGTAAAGTTACTCAAATAATAAGCCAAGAATATAAACTTGCTTCAGAGTAGCTAGGCGTGAGCTTGAAAAGTAGGATTGCAATGATTTTTAACATAAAAAACCATCCATATCAATCAATCAAGCAATCCAAAAAGATAGGCTCAAACACAAATTAGCTAAGAAATTGGATGTGTTGCACCAACGTTTTGTGTAGGCAAAACTTCTTATGAACACAAACTATAGTTGTGTCTTCTAGGTAGATAATTCAAAGTTCAAACCAAATCATTCTTTTCACATAAAAGTATGAGGGATAATCTAATGGGAAAAGAAAATGACCTGAGAACGAGAACTGGGCAACGAGGGTGCAATTTTAACCATGAAATGCTACAAAGAAATTGAAAAGCATAACCATTTCATCCAATATTTTATGGCCATGAAAGATGAGTACAAATTTGCAATGTGGTTGAAAAGCTACCAATTGTGAAATATTAAAATTTATAATAGTGCTCACATGCTTATATACACATATATATAGTCATGAACCATAAATATAGTATAGCTAAGCACAAAGCACACTAGTCATCTATCACACAACAAACAATTTCAAGTGTCCCTTCAAAATGGCTTTAAGACTTAGCTCAAACACTCCAAAATTAGACCCAAACTATAATTGAGTGTTCCAAAAGTTATAAACTAATTTATAATATTTATATAGTTTAAAAGAGTCCAACTAAAGGCTTACCACCTAAACCTTAACAAAATCGACATGGCACTTCACGAAAAGAAATGTTTGAAAGAGTTTGAAAGCAATCCAATATGCTAATAAAAGATTCTAAGTATTAGAAGCCAATCTAAATCACTTCTACTGTATTTGAAAAGAAGTATACATAACTTTAATACTTAAAACTCACCAAAAAATACTTAAACCTTCACTAGAAAAGTGTTCTAACTGGTCAAATACCAGTCCATTGCTACAAAAAGAGAGGTTCTAAAGTTTAGAAACTAAGCTACAACATTTAGAAAAGTTTGATAGGAAGTTTAGTGTTTTACCGATTGAATTTGAACAAGCTTAAACTTGCATATTTGAAGCCACAAGGGAGTGGGTAACATTAATCAAAGGTAAAAAAGGATTGGATTCAAGCCACAACTCACCAAAAAAGGAATATTGTTATAATTCAAAATATTGTTAGAGTCCATATCCCATAGAAAGAAAGTGAAACATGGAAGAGTTTCAAGTTTGTCAAGTTGAAGTGAATCTTCTGCATAAAATAATTGCCATTAATATACCTCCACATCACATTACATTTAGTCAGCCGTTGACAATTTATAAGGAAACAACAAGAAAATAAAACATTGGAGTAATTCTAATGGGAATAGAAACACTCATAAATAAGAACAAGTTTCCATTGTCAATTAGAACAATATTTGCCCTCAAGCATATATTTAAAGGCTTAGAGTATGTCTCAACTCAAATTATATGCATTAACTTAACCTCTCAACATGCTTCCTGATTCGAGATTCATTAGACCAGTAGTTCACATCAAAGTCTTATTCTCTTCCATACAGAAATATTTCCTAAATTTAAATACGACAAGCTTATTCTTTAAATTTCTCTGGCTCATTTTCAGACATTCTTATTTCTCCTTTCAGTAGTGCACTCATGGTTCATAAACATAAAATCTCTCTTTATAACTCTTTATTTTACTAAGTGTTCTTTATTAGCTATGTGTTGCTCTAGGTTACTTACCTTCATTTTGGCTTGCCCCCATGGGTGTCATGCAGACATCTAACTACGAGCAAGTGCCCTTTTCCACTTAACTCTTGATTTAGGCATTGGAGTTGCATAATTTATTTGTTTGATTTCGCGTTGTGATCATGGTTACCCACTTTCATTTTGGCTTGCCTCCATGGGTGTCATGCATATATCTAACTACGAACAAGTGGCGATCATAGCTAAATTCTTAGCAAGCAGGTTTTTCCTTGAGTTAACAACGAAATTGTTATTTTCTATCATTTTTTATATTAATATTTTTTTTTAAATTTTTTGGATGAATTTTATAAGATTTATTAGTAATAATAAGATTTTGAGTTTGAATGTATTAACTCAAACCTCTCTCATCCTCAAATTTTGGAGGCAACAAAGTTCTCATTGCTAAAATCGATTTATGAGATTGGCTTAGAATAATTGTTGTAAAAGAGGTTCAAGGTAAAATTTACATACTAAATTTCAATGTTTCCTCAGGTAAAGTTCCTAAAATTGAGTTATAAACACATTTTTTAACAAATCCAAATGTTGGTTAGTATAAGTATTATGATTGAGGTCATTTTGAAAACACATTAAAATAAGGAGGAACACTAAGGAAATAGTAAATTCATGCAAGAGACAAACACAAGGAAAATTCACAAAGAAAATGAATTGACTTGATAATGTCATTCAATGTGAATAAAGCAACACATGGCGTTCAAAGATTACAAAACACTGAATGAAAATAAACAAAAACCAACACTCCCAACTTTAGTTTCCCAGCATTGTTGTCATCATTGGGCACATGGGAAGCATCTTCAGGAAAGCATGGGGGCTGCTGGAGAGAAGGAGGAATGATAGAAACTGAAATGTGCTGAACAAAAACTGTATGTATATAGTTCATGAGTGCATTGAACTATTCATCCTGTCTCTGCGCTTGACATTGAGCGAACTCCCTCAGCTGAAGGTCAGGTCTCTCAACAAACTCCCTCAGTTCATTGTGTTGGCACGTGATGTCTTGCTGACTGGACAACCTATCCATGGACTCTAATATAGGTTGTAGGATTCCATAATCTAAGTATTTATATAGCTCGTCCATGCCATCAAATTTATCGCCATATTCTTGAAGGAGGTTGGGCCGACACACAGTCTCAGTAGGCGGCGAACGGGTACTTGTATTACCGATGTTTGGCTTGTGCCTTGTCCTATTGGGTCAACAACAATGGTGGGAGGCGGAAGAGGTGCTAGTGCAACATGCGTTTGAGCTTGGTGGTGATAATATTCTCTCAACGCATTATGTTGGCTAAGAATTTCTTCTTACTGCCTTGCTAATTGACCGATTGACTGCGTGAGAGCCTGCAAGATGTGTTCTCTCCAAAATCGCTCCAGGTCAGTCATATCGATGCCAATGAGGTCTGTATTAGGGGTTTGGGATATTCCGCGTGTAGCCACTATTTTTGTTCGGTCTTAATTAAAATAAATTTAATTGAATAGTTTTCCACCATTTTTATGCTAATTTTTTTTTTTTTTTTTTTTTTTTTTTTTTTTTTTTTTTTAAGATTTACGAGCATGATAGCAGAAGTAAATAGGATAAAAATACACTATAATTATACTAATTTGAGGTTTAAGCATGCAAGATCAAAATTAAACCTAATAAGGGTTTAGGATACAATCTTCGAAGAACTCCTTGAATGCTCCAATCTATTGATGAAATCTACTCTTAAGCTTGCTGAAGATTAGTACAAGGATTTCTCAACTATGCTCTTGACCTTAGATTGGATGGTTGAACCCAAATTGAGAGGAATTTGGAGGAGAATTTGAGTTTGGAGAGAAAATTGAGAGAAAATCTATTTTTTCTCTACAATTTTTAAATTTGCATGAAAAAAGAATAATTTAAAACCATCTATTTATAGATCAAAACCATGCAACATGCATTAACATAAAATTGACACCTAATTCAATTTTAGTTCATGGAATTAAAGGTGTCAAATAAAACTATTAGAAAATAAGAAAGTGAGAAATGTGGGTATTTCCTACTTTCCCTTTTTTTAAACATTTAAAAAAATTATTTTAATTTAATTAAAATAAAATCTAATTTTAAATAAAATTAATATAAAATAATTCATTTTATTTAAATTATTAATTAAACAATTTAAATTAATTTAAATAAAATTTAAATATTTTAACTCTCCATTTTTTTTTGTTTAATTCGATAATTAAACATTAATTATATCAAATATAATAATTCAAACCCTAATCCATATTTGAACAATTCAAATTCTATCATCACTCTATTTTAAGGTTTAATTCATTTAATAGCTAATAGAGAGACCTAATGGACCTACAAACCTGAGCTCCAACGATTTGAAATTTAATTGGCTAAACTCTTTTAACCAAATTAATCAATATTCGTTAATTACCAGGACACTTCACAAAAGCTCAATAGTTGCACTGTTCTCACTGTAGATATATTTATGTCCATTTGATTTAACTATAATCAGTAAGTTGATCCTTCCTAGGTTGTGCATATTTACAACTGGGTCAAAAAAAAAATACTGTTTTACTCCTATAATACATCTTGCTCCTTAAGTCTCCACTGATCTACTAATGAACAATTGGTTTATGGTCCTACCAATAAATCGAGTTCCTCTCAGACATAGAGAGGGCGGGGCCCTTGTATTCAAGACTAGAAGTCAGTGCTTAAGGGAACAACCTATCTACTATCCCTAAAGTCTGGTAAGAGTGAATTTTATCTTGCAGGACCATATCCCCAGCTGTCTACCCGATCTTACCCCTAAAAATGGGAGGCTTATCGAGCAGCGATAATGAGCCACTCTCACCCATGCAGATTAAAGGATAATTTCGAATAAACAGGAGTTCATAATTAGCTAAGGATTGACATCGAGTTACTTTAAGTCATCTAATTGAAATAGTCAGTTTTAACGGTAAACGGTGTTATAAAGAAAAGTGACTATTTCATGGTCTAGTCTTATGTAAACATCTTTTGCATAAGATGCCCCCACTCGCATGGTTTTCCATAAATGATTTCAGAATTACATCATTAGTATCATATACAAAGTGAGCCGCATCCATAGTGTTTCCAGGTTAAGGTACCCAACTCTAACCTTATACTTATAGACTGATTTGGCTATATACTTAAACCTGATCCTCTTTTATATCTCTATATAAAGTCCAAGTATTCATGTTATAGTTAAAGGGTTCGTTAGTTTATTGGATTTAGACTATATACAAGTGCAATTTACATGTTTAATAACAACTTTATTGAATAAATCTCAACAATAACTTTATTGTAAAATAGAATAAGTTTAACTATTTAAAAACTACGAGTTTTAGAACATACAACCCAAAAAACTTCCACTTAGACTAAAACTCTAGTGGGTTTACATATATACAATGCTGAGTAAGGGAGAAATAAAATACAATAAACTAGAGCATCAAAATAACCATGAATTCTACCGTTTGCCCTAGATTTATGAATCTCGTAATCCTAGTCCGACTAGGTGACCCTCGAACACTTTAGCCATGAGGGCTTTTGTAAATGGTCAACTAGATTGTCTTCTGAGACTGTTTACGTAACGATCACGTCTCCTCGACTTACTAATTTTCTGCTGAGATAATTCTTGCATTCGATGTGCTTCCCACGCTTATGGCTTCTTGGTTCTTTGCAGTTGCTTCGCTATTATCACAATGGAGGGTGATAGACAGATGCATATTTGGAACTACTTTCAAATCATTCAAGAACTTTCTAAGACATACTACTTCTTTTACTGCTTTACATGCAGCTACATACTCCGCTTCCATGGTGGAGTCAACAATACAACTTTTCTTTATGCCCCTTCATACTATGGCTCATCCATTTAGAGTGAATATTGATCCTGAAGTAGATTTTCTAGGATCCACATCAGTTTGAAAATCAGAATGTGTATCCTGTAAGGATCAGATCCTTAGAACCATACACAAGCCTATAGTCCCTCGTTCTCCGAAGATATTTCAGGATGTTCTTAATGATAGTCCAATGATCATATCCAGGATTGGACTGAAATCTACTAACAATTCCAACTGCATAGCATATGTCTGAGTGTGTACATAACATTGCATACATCAAACTCCCAATTGCTGATACATACAGAATTCGTTTCATACCCTCAATTTCTTAAGGTGTCTTAGGATATTTTTCCTTAGACAAATGAATTCTATGCCTGAAAGGTAATAAACCTCTTTTGGAATTTTGAATCTTATATCTATACAACATTTTGTCTATATAAGATGCCTGAGATAAGGCTAGTATTTTGTTCTTGCGATTCCGAACTATTTCGATTCCAAAAACTTATCGAGTATCTCCCAAAACATTCATTCAAACTTGCGATGCTAGCAATTCTTTAACGTTAGCAAGAAATCCTACCTCATTCCCAATGAGTAAGATATCATCAACATATAATACCAGAAAAGCTATAGTTTTATTAACAATTTTATTGTAAACACAAGGTTCGTCAACGTTTTGTTTAAAGCCATAAGATTCGATCGTAGTGTCAAATCTTATATTTTAGGATCTAAATGCTTGTTTTAATCCATAAATGGATATTTTACGCTTGAAAACTTTTTGCACTTAACCCTGTTCAATGAATCCCTCTAGTTGAGACATATAGATACTCTCTTCAAGATAGCCATTTAGAAAAGCTGTCTTGACATTCATCTACCATATTTCATAATCATAAAAGGCAACAATGGACAAGGGTATTCTAATAGACTTAATCACGACAACTGGTGAGAAGGCTTCTTCATAGTCAATCCTCTCTTTCTAGGTAAACCCTTTTTTCCACGAGTCTAGCTCTGTGTAGGTCTGTACCTTATCAGCTTGGTCTCATTTTCTTTTGTAGATCCATTTGCAACCTATAGGTTTTACACCATCTAGTTAATCTACAAGTTTCCAGACTGAATTGTAGTACATCGATTCCATTTCGAGATCTATGGCTTTTATCCACTGGTCTCAATCTAATTAATCCATTTCCTGTTTAAAGGTGAATGAATCCTCCAAGTCATTATCAAGTATGATGACCTAAGTTTCTGTTAAACCCATGTAACAGTCCGGTTGTTGAACAACCCTTCCACTACTTCGAGACACTCTCAACTCTTGAGAAGGATGTCACAAACCAGATGTACCAATTTCATCAACAGCCCTTATTGATGGACCAGCCTTATCAACAACTCTTGTTGGTTTATTTATAGCTTCTTTGGATATTTCACTCAATACTAGTTTACTGCAAGGTTGATGATTTCTTATGTGATCCTCCTCTAAGAATGTAGCATTTGTCGAAACAAATACTTTATCATCTTGAGACTCATAAAATAGACCAACTTTTGTTTCTTTTGGGTATCCTGCAAATAGACATTTTTTTAACGACATTCAAGTTTTTTTTAGTTATGCACCAATACGTGTGCCAACTAAACTACCTTTACGTCATCTCCATAACTCGTACAGTGTTTCATAAACACTTTTTGAAGGAACCATGTTCAAAATATATATTGCAGCCTATACTACATATTCCCAAAATGAATTAGGCAACTGAGCATAACTTATCATCGAACGAACCATATCTAACAAAGTTCTATTCCTCCTTTTCGCTACACCATTTTGTTGGGGTGTACCAGGTGCTGTGAGCTAAGACTAATTTTCATGTTCTATCAAATAGTCCTAAAATTTTAAGTCCATATAATCTCCACCTCGATCTAATCGAAGTGTTTAAATCCTTTTACCTAATAGGTTCTCAACCTCTGTCTTATACTCCTTGATTTTTTCAAGGGTTTCGGACTTATGATGCATTAGGTAAATATAACCCATATCTAGAATAATCATCAACAAAACTGATGAAATATTCAAATCCTCTTTGAGCTTTAATATTCATCGGACCACAAAGATCTGAATGTATGAGTTCTAGAGGTTTTTTGGCTCTTAGACCCTTTTCCTGTAAAAGATCTTTTGGTCATTTTACCTTCAAAACATGACTCATACAAAGGTAAAAAGTTGTCTTCTAACTGATTTAGAAGTCCACTCTTAACTAATCTCACAATCCTATTAAGATTTATGTATCCAAGTCTTAAGTGCCGAAGGTAGGTATTAGGAGAAACTTTTCGTTTTTTTTTATTTTGAGTTTCATCTGTTTTAAACATCTTTATATTTAAAATATTTTTTGCCTCATATGGTTTTAACATATACAAGTTATTTTCAAGTTTAGCAGAACATAATTGTGAAGGAACTTTTGTTAAAGAGTACCTCTGAGCAGAAGCAAGATCGTTCCAAACTCATTGTGCTCCGAAGATGACTCTAAAGAAAAGTAGACGTGAGAGCCTTCGTAAACGAGTCAGCAACGTTGTGCTCCGAAGCGATCTTCGTGACTATCATGTCCCTTGATGCATTATCTCGTAGATGAGATGATACTTCCGCTCTATATGTTTGTTGCGCTTGTGACTCTTGGGCTCCCTAGAGTTCGCCAGAGAACCACTATTGTCACAATAAAGGGTGATATGCCTAGACATGTCTGGAACAACTTCCAGATCTATCAAGAAATTCCTGAGCCAAACGGCCTCCTTAGCAGCTTCACAAGCCGCTATATACTCGGCCTCCATCGTGGAGTCGGCGATGCACCCCTACTTAGTGTTTTACCATACTACTGCTCCTCCATTAAGAGTAAAAACTGACTTTGAAGTGAATTTCCTAAAGTCCTTATCAGTCTGAAAGTTAGAATCTGTATATCCAGTAAGGATCAAATCCCTAGTTCCATATACGAGCATCTTGTCCCTCGTTCTCCGAAGATACTTGATGATGTTCTTAATTGCGGTACAGTGACTCTGGCCTGGGTTAGACTGAACCTACTGACTATTCCTACAACATAGCAGATGTATAGTCTACTACAGAGCATCACATACATCAAATTGCCAACGATAAATGCATATGGGACCCGTCTCATTTCCTCAACCTCTTGAGGCGTCTTAGGACACATTTCCTTAGACAAAGTAACTTCATGCCTGAACAGCAGTAGACCCCTTTTGGAGTTCTGCATTGAATACTTGAGCAACATCTTGTCAATGTACAATGCATAAGACAGTGCTAGCACTTTGTTCTTACGATCCCGAAAGATCTATATACCAAGAATAAACTGAGCCTCTCCCAATTTGTTTGCACGATAGTGTTTTGGTCACAAGGCTAACACGAGAAAAACTACTGAACTGTTGATGATTTTCTTGTAGACACAAGGCTCATCAACGTTTTGGTCAAAGTCGTACGATTTGATCGCAGTATCAAACCGAATATTCCAAGATCGAGATGCCTATTTCAGGCCATAAATGGACCAATTCAATTTGCAAACTTTTTGCTCTTGACCTTGAGTATTGAATCCTTCAGGCTATACCATATAAATGGTCTCCTCAAGATTTCCATTCAGAAAGATAATCTTGACGTCTATTTTCCAAATCTCATAATCATAATAAGTAGCAATGGACAGGAGGATACAAATCGACTTCAACATGGCAATAGGCGATCGGCTACCATAGGCAGGATTTTTGTGAAACCCATAAAGCGAACAGGTGGGTTTGTAACCCTCTTACTGCATCGAGGTTCCTTCAACTCCTAAGGTGGAACCGACCTACCAGATGAACTATCATCAACAACTCTTGCTAATGAAGCAGACCTTTCAACAACTCTTGTTGAAGTTTCAGTAGTTTCATTGGAAAGCTCACGTAACACGATCTTACTACGTGGACTGTGCTCCCTAATATGATTCTCCTCCAGGAAGGTAGCGTTCGTAGACACAAACACTCTATTTTCCATCAGATCATAAAATTAACCCCCTCGTGTACCTTTGGGTAGCCTACAAAGAGGCACAACCTCGACCATGGTTCCAATTTCTTTGGATTAGCCTCAAGCACATGTGCTGGGCAACCCCATATGCGGAAGTGATGTAAACTAGCTTTACGCCCGTTCCACAACTCCAGAGGTGTTCTTGTAACATTCTTTGAAGGAACACAATTGAGTATATACACTGTAGTCTCCACTGCAAAATCCCAAAATGAGTCTGGTAAGGAAGCGTAACTCATCATCGACCGAACCATATCCAATAAGGTTATCTTTCTCCTCTCCGCTACACTATTCTGCTAAGGTGTACTTAGCGCTGGGAGTTGAGAAATGATTCCATTTTCTATCAATTAGTTCTAGAACCCCGAATCCAAAAACTTTCCACCTCGATCCGATCAAAGTATCTTAATCTGTCTATCTAATGCACTTTCAACTTCAATCTTCAATTCTCTGAACTTTTCAAAGGATTCAGACTTCTGTTATATCAAATAAACATATCCATACCTAGAGTAATCATCAGTAAAAGTGATGAAATACTTATAGCCTCCCCTGGCTCGCACATTCATCGGACCATAGAGGTCAGAATGCACTAACTTTAGAGACTCTTTGGCTCGATAACCTTTTCCAGTAAAAGGCCTTTTAGTCATCTTACCCTCAAGGCAAGATTCACATACCGGTAAAGAATTTTCCTCTAACTTGCTTAGAAGTCTATTTCTTACCAACCTTTCAATTATATTCAGATTGATGTGGCCTAATCGAAAATGCCAAAGTTGGTCATTTTTCTTATGGAAAAACCTGTTGACATTTATTTTGAGTTACAACAATTTTAAACATTTTTATGTTATGGAGGGAACTTGTTGTAACGGCCTTAACACATAGAAGTTATTTTCTAGATATATTATATAGATTTCAACTCCATCTTTATGAATAAACACTTTATTCAATTTAAATTCAAGAGTATATTTAGACTACAACAAGCATTTTATAGAAATTAAGTTCCTTTTCAACGCAAGAGCTACAAATACATCATGTAAAACAAGAAATTTCTTCTGTAAAGCCAATTGAACTCCTCCCATTGCCATAGTTGAGACGATATGCCCGGTGCCTACTCGCATCGTCATCTCACCAGCCTCCAGCTGCCACCAGGATCTAATCTCCTGAAAAGAAAAATAAACATGATTAGTGGTACCTGAATCAATAATCCAGGCAGAATCGTCATTCTCCACTAAACAAGTTTCCAAAACTAGTAAATCATATTTACCTTGTTTTGACTTAGCCTTGGCCACCTTTTTCTCCTTAAGCCAGCAAGGACAATTCCTCTTCCAGTGTCCATCTTGGTTGCAGTGGAAAAACTTTCCCTTGTCAACCGACACTAGATGCCTACCTCGTTGGGCGATAGGCTGTGGGTTAGTAGGTGCCTTCCTCTTCTCCTTACCACCCTTCTTCTTCTTCCACTTTCCAGTTAAAGGAGTAGAAGGTACAGACTTCGTTCCTGAGGTCGAACCTTTATGGAACATCTTTGAAGATGAAGCAACATTTGCTTCACCTCCTATTTTCTCCTTACTTTTCAGTAGAGGTTGGAAAGTCTGCAACTCGTTGAGGAGAGTTGTAAGGGTATAGTCCACTTTGTTAAGAATCACATTGCTGACAAAGTGTAAGAAGTTCTCCGGCAACGAATGCAGGATAATGCTAACCTGGTTGCCCTCATCGATCCTAGACCCATTCATCTCCGCTACATTGAAGAGGACCATCATATTAAGCACTTGTTCACAAATAAAGGTGTCTTTCTCCATTTTGGAGTTGAAGATGAATTTAAGAGCCTCATGCTTGAGCTATCCAGACGATTGTCCAAACATCCTCCATAGGGACTCCATGATCTCACACGCTGAGACCATGGGCTCATGCTTCTTAGCCAAAATGTTGTTAAGACTGGCCAAGATATAGGCTCGAGCCTTCTCATTCGCCCATGTCCAACGCTTTTAGGCCTCTCGAACATTTCAAGTGGCGTTAAAAGGTGGAATAGGAGAACACTCCTTCGTAAGGACGAATCTGATATCATCGATAATAAGTATTGTTGTGATTGTGTGTTTCCAACTAGCGTAATTCTCGCCAGTCAGTTTATCAGTGCTAAGTATAGCTAAAGTGGTGGCCGCCATTACTACGTTGTTGAAAACAGAACAAACTTAATAAGTATATGCTAAACCACATTTTAACACCAATTTTAGTTTTAGCAAAATAGATTCCAAGTACCCTAAGTGAAAGACTTCTATTTCGCGATGATGCCTCAGCGAGGCAGGACAAACGTCACCGGTGAGACGATCAGATGCCCTTTCACTAGGATGAGACACTTTCAACCATTAGGCAGAACCAACTCTCGGAATTGCACCTAATAGTCACCATTCATTTGGTCCAAAACTATTAACCATTAACAATTCCGTGTAAGTGTAACCCCATGTTTTCGGCCCTAGAGTCCCGCCTTCATGTGCCCACCATAGGAAAATAGCAGATTAGGACAAAAGACTAAATGACCTTATCCTGTACAGGAGATCAAATAAAGAAACGTACAAAATTGACATTCTATAAGGGGACACTCCCAGGGTACCTCGAGGCGATGCACAAAAATTTTATCTAACTTAACAAGAGAGGCCGTGGGATATGCTGTCGCACATCCTGCTCCCACTTACTATAAACATTCTCTCCATCCACGTTGATATTGACATACCCAAACACCATCCTTTAGGAGAACACTCCCAGGGTGTCACGAGCCCGATGATAGATCTCACGGTGTGGACAATAAAGGGAGAAACGCGAAGAGGTTTAAATGAAGTATTAAATACTCCAAGTATCTCCCACTGAATGTTCTATCTAGGGGTTCATTAACTTAGACCATCCGACTGATTTTAATCTAAGTCAGTTTAATCTGCTAAAAAACAACTCTTGTCTTCGAAATTAAACAAGTTCAAGTAGTCACATTAAACTCTTTAATGGACTGTCCTCAAATTTGAATGCATGCATCAAATCTATCTAATTCACCTTTCCAGGTAGGTTCCCAGGTAGGGGTATTCTGTTTTCGTCACCTTAAATACCCTAGTCTAGACAGAACTCGCCTTAGACAAAAGGTCTCTTATAGATAGATTTGCTACACTTTAACCTTTTATTGGTCAATTTAATCCTATTAAGCTGATTAACATATTAAAGCCTAGGTTGCTAATCTTATTAGAACCGTGATCTTAGGTCTATCTCCACCAAGTTTTAAAACACTTTTAAAACCATGATTCAAACCTAAGTTCGCATGCATGTCTTTCTTATAGATTTTAGTTCTAATTTCCTTATAACTCTTATAAGAAACAACTAAAACCATATACATTGCCACACAACTAGGTATTTATAACACTTATAAATTTAACCTATGTGTCATGCTTCATACAATGTCCGTTCATTACTATACATAACTTTTATATACATGTAACGAACCAAGCTAACATGCTTCCATACACCTTTATACTATAACACTTATAATATAAAGACGATGCATATCTATGCTTTATGCATGCATAAATATCTCTTATATTATATGATGCATGAGCATGCTCTTCTGTAATTTTAAATCATGCTTCTCTAAATCATAACACTTATAATAAAGAGATGATGCATGACCAATGCATAACCTAAGGTAAGATTTCTTCTATATGACATACCATATGACATATAAATAAACATACATCCTATGTACATTCATAAAGATTAATTGTCCGAGATGAACTGCCTCAAAATCGGAAAGAAAAATTCTATCTATTATATTTTCCATCGAGCAAACCGGTTCACAGGCGAACCGAATCTTGAACCGATCGGGCGAAGCTTTCATCATTTAGTAAATGCGGCCGGGTATACATGGTCGTTTAGCTACGATCGAGTACCAATAACAATAGTCTATCCGCGGGCGATCATATAGACCCATGCTCTGAAGGTGACCCTCAAACACTGTAGCCATGAGGGCCTTCGCAAACAGGTCAACAACATTGTGCTTCGAAACGATCTCTGTGACGATCACGACCCCTCGATGCACTATCTCGCGGATCAGATGATACTTCCATTCTATGTGTTTAGCCGGCCTGTGACTCCTATACTCCTTGGAGTTCACCACTGCCCCACTATTTTCACAATAGAAGGTAATGAGCCTAGACATATCTGGAACAACTTCCAGTTTTGTCACGAACTTCCCGAGCCAGATGACCTCCTTAGCAGCTTTGCAAGTCGCTACGCACTCCGCCTCCATAGTGGAGTCGGTGATGCACCCCTGCTTAGTGCTTCGCCACACTACAACTCCTTCGTTAAGAGTAAAGACTGACCCTGAAGTGGACTTGCGAGAGTCTTTATCAGTCTGAAAGTTAGAATCTGTGTATCCAGTAAGGATCAAATCCCTAGGTCCATATACGAGCATGTAGTCTCTCGTTCTCCAAAGATACTTAAGGATGTTCTTCATTGTTATCCAGTGACCCTGGCCTGAGTTAGACTGATACCTACTGACTATGTGTGAACACTTCTTAGGCCAATTTACCGTTTTGCCCCTATAGTTACATCTCACTCTTTAGGTACCATTGATTCCTCTAATGAACAATACAACATAGTCCAACTATGTGTGAACACCTCTTGAGCTAAGAGTAGGTGTGTGACGCCACATCGTTCAAGCCCTGGAATTAGCCTTTAAGGGAGCTATCTATCTACTTGTTCCTGCTTCGGGGAAGGAGTGAACTCCATCTTGTATATTTGAGTTCCTAGTTCCCAAATCAGACGAATCCCCAAAATGGTAGGTTTGAGTCAGTGACCTGGCCACTTGCACCCATGCAAATTAAAGGACCGCCCTCAATGGAAAGAGTTCCCAACTTACTCAGGATTGAGGTCATGTTACCTATGGTCATCTTAGTGAAGTGAAGTCTCTGTCATGAATGGAGTTATATGACGAGATATTAACACTTCATGGTCAGGTCTTATACAAACTCTTTGTATAGGACGCCCCTGCTCGCATGTCCCCTACACGATGAATCAGAATCAGACCATCTGTGACAAGTCACAATACTTGTACTTCACAAAGCGGGCCGTGTCCCCGTAACATTACCAGGATATAGGTTTCCTCCTTATATCCATATACTATAGACCATTTGGTTGTCACTTAAGATATGATCCACTTGTATGTCACCAACATACATGCTTAAAGTTACATAAAGACAACTAGGGATTTAAGTTTATGGCTTGTGGTAAATAAAACATCTAAATGTGCCAAAGTCAAGAAGTGAAAGTAAATTATCTAATTTATAGATTCACAAGCGGTTCGTAACAAAGATGTGTTTACAAACTTTAGGACAGAGTGACTTAGGGCATTGAACCGCCAACAGTTCCAACCTTATTGATTTTGATGAATTTTGCATCTGTTCGATGCGATGAAACCGATCTGACAAGTTCATTTAGGTAGTCTAAATTGGAAATGGGTTCGAAATATGTTTAAAAAAAAAGGATTGATAAATTTTACACAGCGACACATAATATCTAAATATTGTAAAACATCAATGGAGCATTCTTACATCAATTGGCTTTAACAAGCTCTCTAATTATTTTTTTCATTACCGTTTTTCCATTGTTCCACAATGAACAGAAAATGATTCTCGGATATTGGTAACAATTATTGGTGTTTTGATGCCCTAAATCTCTGTCGGTGTATATATATTAAATTGATATTTTACATGACATATATTTTATATAATAAATAAGTTATATTTTATTTTACATTAGTTGCACTAACCCCAAAACCAATTAAACTTAAGATCCAAGGTTATTAGATGTAACTTTAAAACATGTATGTGGAGACATACAGGTGATCATGTTCAATAATAACTTAACGGACTATTATAGATTGGATTAAGGTTGTTGCTACCTTATCTATGCGTGGACTCTACAGACTGAAACCTGTTTTGCTAAGTTGTCTATAAATGTTGTAATGACTTTACAAATGATCTAATCCTGATCATTCATTGAGACACCCCGTGAGTCGGGGGTTCATTATACAAAAAGTTTTATTAAGACTGGACCATCGAAATGAATAGTCCCACTTTTATAACACTTTAGTTAGAAGAGACTTACATTTCACTAGGATGACTATTAGATTTGACTTTACCTTAATCTTGAGTGAGTTGTGAACTCCTTGCCTATAGGGCAATCTTTTAATTTCATGCACGAAATAAATAGTCCCACTTTATAACACTTTAGTTAGAAGAGACTTACATTTCACTAGGATGACTATAGATGACTTTACCTTAATCTTGAGTGAGTTGTGAACTCTTTGCCTATGAGGGCAATCTTTTAATTTTCATGGATAAGAGTGGTCAATTTCATTGACAAAATATGCCTATTATTTTGGAGATTCGTATTATTAGGGAGCTAGGAACACAGCTACACAAGGATGAATTCACTCCTTACCCATTGTTAGGGTAAGTAGATAAATTGCTCCCTTCAGGATTGATTTCGAGTCTTGAACAATGTGATGCCACACCCTTGCCTGACTTGAGAGAAGTTTAGTTATAATTGGACTATGACTAATTGTTCATTAGATGGATCGGTAGTACTTAAGAAATTAGATGTAACTACAGAGGTAAAACAATAATTTTGACCCAACTGTACTTACAAACAATTTGTGAAAGATCAACATACCGTTGATTGGTTATATCCAACGGACACATAAATATATCTATAGTGCGAAGAGTGCAGCTGTCAATTTTTAGTGGAGTGGCCAATAGTTAATGAAGGTTAATTCATTTAATTAGATAATTTAATTAATTAATCAAATATCATTGGAGCTTCTATAGGTTCATAATATTTCCTTGTTAACTCAATAAGGACTAATGAGAATTAAATTAATCCGATTAATTTGAATTGTTCAAATTAATTAAAGGGAATTAATTATATATGATATAATTAACATAATATATATGATACATTATAATATAAAGTTTCAAAGTGTAAAATAACTATTTAAATATGATTCATATAAAAACTATAGGTTAAAATTAATATGAATATGCTTTATATTAATATTATATATTATATGACAGAATGATCAACTATTGGTTATATTATATGTGATATAATATATATGAAACCATAGAGAGAAACTCTCCACATTCATCTACTTCGTCCTTCCTCTCTGTGGTTCTGTAAAAATTCTCTCAAAATATTCTTCCTCCCTTCCCCACCAAAATTAAGATAGAGAAGCTCATACCTCTCTATTGATTCTCATTCTTGAGAGTAACTCGGGCTCTTTTGTGGTGGTGATCCTTTTGAAGCAATTGTTGTTGTCTTGCTGTGAAACTTCCTTTGTGTCGGGAGAAGAAAGACTTTCTTGGATGTGGAAAGGAAATGTGACGAGTGTTGATTCTTCAAAGGTGAGTTTTCAATTCCCATTCTTCCTCTCTATTATCTCGGTAGTAGTAGCATGCTTAATTAACTTTTTGTTTATTCATGTTTCCGTCCCTCTAAATTTTATGTTCTATAAAATGAAATCGAGACACACGCATTCAATTACTTCCACTTTGGGATATTCAAAACCCTCACCAATGTCATTGCTAAGCTTCGTTGCATTATGACATATTGGTTTCTTCCACACGATCTCGATAGGAATTCCTCCCATACTGTTGGACATATTTATCCAACTCAATATTGCGAGAATACCCACGTACATTCCCACTGGTCGTAGAATTAGCCTATGAAGAAATTATACATTAGCTTCATAAAATGAATTGGGTATAGATGCTCTGACAAGAAATGCTTCCTTTAACAATTCAAGTAACAAATTGAATGACTTAACTCAACCTCCAAAATAAACCAATTAATTTAACATCCAAAACAAACCATTAAACTCAACATCCAAACGAACCATTTAACTTGACATCCAAAACAAACTTAACTCAACCTACAAAACAAACCAACTTAATAAACAATTTAACTTAACATCTAAAATTTCAACTTGGTTTATTTTGTATCTTAAATATGAAATTCAAAATGATAACATTTAAATTTAACAATTATCTAAAATTGGTTTGAAGCATATAAATATGAATCTTAATCTTAAAAAAATATCTAAAATTTCAACTTGGTACTAAGAACTAAAAAATTTAAATTTAAAACTAATCTCAATCTAATTTCTTCCTCATTCACCACCCAAAAAACAAATCCCTGAAATTAGTAAACAAACCACTCCAAATTCATCCAAATCATTTTACATTTCAAAACTAAACAATCTAAACAACTAAATTAGAGGCTCTTATATAAATTTAAAGAAACAAAAAAAAAAAAAATCCATTCAAATCTCTAAGAAAAAACAAGAAAACCAAAAAAAAAAAAAAAAAAACGCTACCTTATGAGGTTGGAGGTGCTGGAAGTGGATGGATTGGAGAATAGGAAAAAATGGTGGATGGAACTTCACTTACCAGAGGCAACGAAGCAAAGCGGCAGTGGCACAGTAGGCTTCAGTAGCGACACCGGGTTGGGGTCAGCGGCAGCGGTGCAGCAAGTCCAGCGGGGGCGAGAGTAGATCCGGCGGTAGGGGTGGGTCTGTAAGTGGCAGTGGAAAGGGGGTTTGTAGAAGGGGAAGAAAATTTTTTGGGGTGGGATTGAGAGAGAAGGTCGCTTAAACCCTCTCCTGACGCCTCTTAAAGGTGTCGGAAAGCTTGGTTCTCCTGATGGTTGTTTAAAATACCATCGGAAGAGCTATGGTGACCCAATATATCTGTCGACGCTATCTAATATGGCGTGGGGAGATATCCAAAATTTCCTCTCTTCCTCTGTTATTTCTGTCGACGGCATAGGGAATGATCGTCAAGTTCCTCCTTTTCTCGAGGACATTGAAAATAATGTCAAGAAAGCTCTTTTTCCCAACGGTCGATTTGCCATCAAGAAATATGACTTTTTTGGTCCGAAAAGACAAAATTTCTTGTAGTGCAATTTCAAAAACAATATAAGATTTAAACTTTTTTACCCTATGTTTTAGTGAGAGAAAAAGATACATGGAGAGAATGAGGCTATTCATTGATTAGGATTTTGTCTCACTTTACAATAATAATAGAAATAAACATTAAATAGCATAATAACTAATATATTCTAACATTTTTCAATCACGAAAGGCGTCAAGACAACTAGAAACAACTTAATCTACAAAATTGAATTGAATTGGGTTATTCACTATTTAATAATAGTCGTTAGAGTTAGAAAAATTAGCAACTCAAATCATTGGATTAGGTTTAAAATATATTTTGATCCGGCTAAACTCAACTTATAAATACCTCTAATTCTAATAGAAAATTCAACCTATTAGAATTAAGATGAATACAAGTATTAATTTAAAGTCTTAAGTGATATATATAACAATTATATATATTTTTTAAAAATTATCTTTTTGGTCCCTAGGCTATTTAGTTCCTAAACTTCAAAATATTAAATGTACTTTAAGTTTTGAGTTTGATTTCAATTTAGTTTCTAGGTTTTAAAATGTTACAATTTTACTTTTGACATTTGAGTTTTACTTCAATTTGGTCCGTATGTTTCGAAATTCACACTTTTAACCTTGATTATTATTAAATTTTCATTTTTCATCTTTAGTGTTAATTTATGTTAATAAATTAAAAATCATTTAAAGAATTATAATTAATTAAATTTCACTATTTTTTACCATTTTTAAAATTTTACTTCAAAATTATTTTTAACTAATTAATAGAAATTGACATCAATTATTAAAAATGAGCATTTAATAAAAATTTGAGGCTAAAAATGTAAAATCTTGAAATCTAGGTGAAACTCTAAGTTGACTCCTCACACAAACCACGGATGTGGAACAGGAGGTCCAAGCAGTACTTACTAAGACAACAAAAAAATAACAAATAGTAAATCAAGGAAAAATACAAGATTGGTGACCTAATTCGATGATAAACCATTTATAGTTGAGGGACAGTGTGCCCAGTAAAGACAATTCATTAGTATTAAAGAATCAAGTGTTTACAACTTAGTGCTTATTTGTAAAGTAATGATATTTACAGTGTAAAATCCCCAATTTCAGGAAAATTTAAGTTAATTATCTAAAATTATTGAGTTCAAATTTCCCTTTCATATGGAAAATTGGGATTAAATTGAAATAATTGAAAAACTTTTATTGGTTAAATTGAATTTAATTGATTAGATATTCGAACTGATTATCTTGAAAATGTTGAATTTTGCTTCTCTTTGTTTTTGGATTTTAGGGCCAACTTAAAAAAAAATTAAAGAGATAATTAATTGCATGTGGTTTTGAATTAATTTAAATATTTGGAAGGATTTAATGTGTATCAAATTGATGGATCTTATGCCTTTAATTTTGGTTTTTGAAGCCTAATTAAGATAATTTGAAAAGTTAATTGATTTATAAATTTAATAGAATCTTTGGAGATTTTTAAATCAAAACTTCAAACAAACTTTGAATACAAACTCGATAACGATTATTAATGCCAAAAAACGCAGGGGCCTTTACAAACAATCGCAAATGTAAAAGGATTTAAATCAAACCGAGGCTTATCATCTCGAAAACATCCAGTAATCCCGCACATCCACAGCAGATTTAACAATTAAACAATGTAGAAATGCACCCACCATGAATGTATATGTCATTTCATTGCAAAAGATGAAATCGGAGTATCAGAACCTGGCTCTGATACCAATTGTAGGATCTCATATCTAAGAGTTCCATGAGCGTATTCGGATCGCTCCGATCACACATATTCGGATCGCTCCGATCACACAGTGACCGAAATACAAATATATACATTCAACACATACAGTTATGCAAACAAATCTTAATTAACGGTATGCTACAAACAAGATAAACAATAAGGGAGAGAGTTCCATACCAGTTGAAGACAATCTTCACACTTCGGAACTCCAACGCAGCGGAAAACCTCCATGACATCTACCAACGCCTAGCGGAAACCAGCGGAAACGTCGACTATAGTAGAACAAACAACGCAAACTCACGACCGCAACGGGGACGACACCACCACTAAAGACCCCTGAGTATTCTCGGAGTGAAAACCCAAAAGGTGGGTTTTGGTGAATTTGGTAGAGAAAGGAGGAAATACGAATCGTGTAGGCGATAAGCAAGTAGGAGGGAAGAAAACGCTATCGCATAGCAGAAATACTTATCGTCTAGGAGGAGCTACACGATCGTGTAGGATTTACTGAACGATCGTTTAGGAAAAGGTACACGATCGTTTAGTAAAACTGGCACACTATACGATCGTTTAGAGAAGCTATCCGATCATGTATGCGGCAGTATGCGATTGTTTAGTGCGCGAAGAACGATCGTCTAGACGGAGAGCGCTATCGTTATAGGCACTCAAGCAATTGTTTACTTTCACCAAACGCTGCGCTTTCCGAATTGCTTTTGGGGCGATTTGTCGGACGAGCGTCAAAATGAAAAACCTTTTTCATTTTAATTCATCGGTTACAAGTAACTGACTCATTCACTAACCACATCAAACGTTGATTTTTGGGTTAATTATCAATATAATTAACAACTAAATATTAATAAATATAATCATATTTAATTTTTCTCTATAGTTTTGATATCACATATCTACTATAGTATTTTCTCCTCTACTTGATATAAATCATATTTATATCTAATTTCCTCCAAAATAATGTATCTCATACATTTAGCCAATTATATCATATATAATTAACTAGTCCAATTATGTCATATATAATCAAACTTTCTCTTGTCAATTTGAACATTTCAAATTAACCCAAACACTGGTTCTCAACTTTATCCAAGCTACTCAGGGGACCTAATGGACCTGTGGCTCGAAGCTATAATGGTTTGTGAATAGCTGACTAAACTCTTTAGCCACGAGATCCACCATCCGTTAACTATCAGGCATTCCACTAAAAACCAACAGCTGAACTCTTCTTACCACAGATATATTTCTGTGTCCATCAGATATATCCAATCATGGGTACGATGACCCTTCACAGATGCTCGTAAGTATAGCTGGGTCAAATTACCGTTACATCTCTATAGTTACATCTCACTCCTTAAGTACCACTGATTCCTCTAATGAATAATACATCATAGTCCAACTATGTGTGAACACTTCTCGGGGCAAGAGAAGGTATGTGGCGCCACATTGTTCAAGCCCCCAAAATCAGCTCTTAAGAGAGCTATCTATCTACTTACCCCTGCCTCGGGGAAGGAGTGAATTCCATCTTGTGTAGCTGAGTTCCCAGCTCCCAAATTAAACAAATCCCCAAAATAGTAGGTTTGAATAGGCAAACTAGTCACTCGCACCCATACAAATCAAAGGACCGCCCTCAATGGCAAGAGTTCTCAACTCACTAAGGATTGAGGTCATGTTACCTATGGTCATCCTAGTGAAGTGAAGTCTCTGTCATGAACGGTATTATATAACGAGACGTTAATACTTCATGGTCAGGTCTTATATAAAATCTTTATATAGGATGCCCCCGTTCGCATGTCCCCAACACGAATGATCAGGATCAGACCATCTGTGACAATTACAACACTTGTGACCATTCCACAAAGCGGGTCACATCCGTAGCGTTACCAGGATAAGGTTTTCCTCCTATATCCATATACTACTGACCATTTTAGTTATCACTCAAGACATGATCCACTTGTATGTCACCACATAAATGCTTGAGTCACATACAGATAACCATGGATTTTATGTTTATTGGTTTGTGGTAAAACAAATAAAACAAGTAGTTGAGCAAAATACAAGATGTGAAGTAAATATCATATATTAACAACACAAGCGTTCGTACATACTATTTACAAACTACAGGACACGAGACTTTAGGGCAGCAACCTCAACAATCTCCCACTGGTCCTAAAACAAAGTGAGGTGTACCAAAAAACTAGTACAAAACAATAAACTAGGGCATAAAAGCCCAGTACAAGAAAATCTCCCACTTGCCCTAGTCCAAT
>NC_052351.1:394191-451336 GCF_009727055.1 Benincasa hispida | reverse complement strand
GTATATAATTCTTAACTGATCCATCTCATCTCCTCAACCTCATGAGGCATCTTAGGACATATTTCCTTAGACAAAGTGACTCCATGCCTGAACGGTAGTAGGCCCCTCTTGGAGTCCTGCATCGAGTACTTGAGCAACATCTTGTCAATGTACGATGCCTGAGACAGTTTTAGCACTTTGTTCTTACGATCCGGAAAGATCGTATACCTTAAACAAACTGAGCCTCTCCCAAATCTTTCATTTGGAATGTGATCGCTAGCCAGTTCTTAACTGCAGTTAGTAAACCTCATCATTCCCAATGAGTAGGATATCATCTACAAACAACACTAAGAAGACTACTGAAGTGTTGATGATCTTTTTGTAAACACAAGGTTCATCAATGTTGCCATCCCGGTCAACATTCTCCATTGCCTTCTTATAAGACAACGGATCCTCAACGTCGCCTTCTGCTACCATAGCTTGGATTTCCGTGAAACCTAGATAGCGAACGAGTGGGTTTGCAACCCTCCCTCTACTTCGAGGTTCCCTCAACTCTTGAGGTGGAACTGACCTATTGGATGAACTCCCATCAACAACTCTTGCTCATGTAGCAGACTCTTCAACAACTCTTGTTGAAGTTTCAGTAGTTTCATTGAAAAGCTCACGCAACACGACTTTGCTTCGTAGACTATGCTCTCTTATATGATCCTCCTTCAGGAAAGTAGTGTTTGTTGAAACAAACACACTATTTTCCGTCGGATAGTAAAAATAACCCCCTCGTGTACCTTTAGAGTAGCCTATAAAGAGGCATAACCTCGACCGTGGTTCCAATTTCTTAGGATTAGCCTCAAGCACATGTGTAGGGCAACCTCAAATGGGGAAGTGACGTAAACTAGCTTTACACCCATTTCACAACTCCAGAGGTGTTCTTGCAACACTCTTGGAGGGAACACAGTTGAGTATGTACACCGCAGTCTCCATTGCGAAACCCCAAAACGATTCAATAAGGTAAGGAAGCGTAACTCATCATCGAGCGAACCATGTCTAATAAGGTCCTATTTCTCCTCTCCGCTACACCATTCTGCTGAGGTGTACCCAACGCTGAGAGTTGGAAAACGATTCCATATTCTATTAAATAGTCTTGGAATGCCGAGTCTAATAACTACCCACCTCGATCCAATCGAAGTGTTTTAATCCGTCTATCCAGTGCGTTTTCAACTTCAACCTTGAACTCTTTGAAATTTTCAAAGGATTTAGACTTCCGTTGCATAAGATAAACATACCGTACTTGGAGTAATCATCAGTAAAACTGATAAAATACTCATAGCCACCTCGGGCTTGCACATTCATAGGACCACAAAAGTCAGAATGTACTAACTCAAGAGGCTCCTTGGCTCTATAACCTTTTCTAGTAAAAGGTTGTTTAGTCATCTTATCCTTAAGGCAAGATTCACACACAGGTAAAAAATTTTCTTCTAACTCACTTAAAAGTCCATTCTTCACCAATCTCGCAATTTTATTGAGATTAATGTGTCTTAAACGTAGATGCCAAAGTTGGGCATTTTCTTTTGGAGATATTTGTCGACTTTTTGATTAAGTTATGGCAGCTCTGAACATTTCAGTATTATGGTGGGAATTAATGGTTAACGGCCTTAGCATATAAGTTCGATTGCAGATTAGCTATACAAATAAAAACACCATTGATAACTGGTAGGAATGCCAGTTATTATAAGCCTTTTATTTAGAATTATGAGAACTAACAAGTAGAAAATGCGGTGATAATACTTAGAATTTGCAAAAAATTGAGTTTTGCGTCGATTAGCACCTAAAGCCTCACTGACCCCAATATCATGCGTTACTCCATGCCAAAGTGTCTATTTTTGTAGCTATCATAGGAATCAAACGCATGCGTTGGAAATAAGCAATTGCAGATAAATGCATGCGCTGAAGCCAGGCGATTGCAAAGATAAACGCTTGCACTAAAAGTTGGATCGCATGCGTCCATCGCATGGAAGTTGCAGTGATCAAGTGAATGCAGTGATCACTTGGAGATTGCAACCACGGAGTAATAGCCATAATATAAGGACAATCGCAAGATGGGTAGAACGCATTGATACTTCAGCTGATTTAAGCTCAGATGCATACTTTGGGAGAATTGACAAGATAAGACGATGTGACAATGCCCATATCGCGACAAAAGCAGTAGTGAGCCATAACGCAATCATGATAGCTGTCGGCATCCAAGTTGCCAAAGTCTGTCTCTTATACACATCTAGATGTGTATAAGAGACAGACCGAGAGGTGTGCGTTGTGCGAGTATAGTGAGTTAATCCTCTTTACTTCGTGAAAGGTTGTAGCAATGCTTGTCTATGGGTTGTTGCAATGCTTGTCTATAAGTTAAATAGCGGCGTCTAACTGCCTAAGAAGGTAAGAGATAGAACGCACTAAAGTAAAGTATACATTGTTCCTAGAAATAGGCACAATCTTATGTTAAATACAACCATGCACTATAGAGATATAGTCACGTGGCTGACCATCGAGAGGTGTGCGATGCATTAGTGTGGCGAGTTGTGATTACTCGAGCAATTTAAGATAATAAACATTACTATGCGTTAATGGTTGTTTTGTACCTACTTATTTTCATCGCAAGTTTTCTATTGCTCAATCTGTTTAGTTAGGAGTAGGAGTAGTGTGTAAATCCATTAAACTTTCTTCTTTTTATTTTTATTCATCGCCTCAAACACATTGCTTCACAAGCATTATTGAGTGACAAGTCCTTGTGTTCGACCTTGGATTACCCGAGAAACTTGCATTCGCGTTATACTTGGCGCGAGCGTAAGAAAACTTGTGATAGGAATGCGTGGTCATTGCATACTAGATAACGCATTTTCATTCCGACACAACACCTCAGACACATGGGCGTAAACGCTTATTTTAAGCCATGTCTAATGCATGATTGCATGCGCAACCCCATCCCCAATCTTTTTCCAACAACCATCTTTATGAATAAACACTTTATCCACATTAAACGAGATAGTATATTTACGTTGCATAAAACACTTTACAAAAATAAGGTTTCTCTTTAGTTCAGGAACAATATATACATCAGTTAAAAGAAGAAACCTATTCTGTAAAGTTAACTGGAGTCCTCCCACTACCACAGCTGAGACGACGTGCCTAGTGCCTACTCGCATCATCATCTCACTAGCCTCCAGCTACTGCCAAGATCTAATCCCCTGAAAAGAAGAACAAACATGATTAGTGGCGCCCAAATCAAGTATCCAGGCGGAATCATCATTCTCCACTAAACAAGTTTTAAGCACAAGTAAATCACATTTACCTTTATCGGCCTTGGCTGCTTTCTTCTCTTTTAGATATCGAGGAAAGTTCCTCTTCCAGTGTCCATCTTGGTTGCAGTGGAAACATTTTTCTTTAGCAACTTGTGGACGCCTACTTGGGACGATAGGTAGTGGGTTAGCCGGTGCCTTCCCTTTTCCCTTACCACCCTTCTTCTTCTTCCCCTTTGCAAAGTTAGAAGTAGAAGGTGCAGACTTCGTTTCTGAGGTCGAACCTCTGTGGAACATTCTAGAGGATGAAGCAACATTTGCCTCACCCTTCTACCTTTCTTTACTTTTTAGTAAAGATTGGTATGTCTACAACTCGTTGAGGAGAGTTGTAAGGTTATATTTCATTTTGTTAAGAATCACATTGCTAACAAAGTATAGAAAGCTCTCCAGCAAAGAATGCAGGATTATGCTAACCTGGCTGTCCTCATCAATGATAGGCCTATTCAACTCCGCCATATTAAAGTGAACCATCATGTTAAGCACATGTTCATGAACAGAGGTGCCTTCTTTCATTTCGGAGTTGAATATGTATTTAAGAGCCTCGTGCATAAGTTGTTCAGACGGTTGTCCAAACATCCACTGCAAGGATTCCATAATCTCACGTGCTAAGACCATAGGCTCATGTTTCTTGGCCAAGACTTCAGAAAGACTTGCCAAGATGTAGGTTCAGGCCTTCTCATTCGCCATTGTCCATCGCTTGTATGCCTCTCGAATATTCGAGCGGCATTCGGAGCTGGAATAGGAGGATAAGCCTCCGTGAGAGCGAACATGAGATCCTTAATGATCAGGATCGTCGTGATCATGTGTTTCCATGTTGCGAAATTATCGCCAGTAAGTTTTTTGGTGCTTAGCAATGCCAACGTGGTTGTTGCCATTTTGAAAATATTGCTGAAAATACGAACAAAACTTTATTAGAATTTGCTAAACCACTTTTAAACCAATCAGTTTTGCATAACAGTTTCAAGTACCCTAAGTATAGACTTCTATTTTGCAATGATGTCCCAGTGAGGCAGGACAAACGCCACTAGTGGGGTGATCAGTTGCCCCTTCGCTGAGATGAGACATTCTCAACCATTAGGCAGAACCAACACTTGCAACTGAACCTAACAGCCACCATTTTTTAGTCCAGAATCGTTAACCTTTAACTATTCCGCATAAGTGTAACCCCTCACTTTCGGTGCCAAAGTCTCGCCTTAATGAGCCCACCATAGGGAAGAAACAGATTAGGACAAGAGACTAAGTTACCTTATCCTCTTATAGAAGATCAAATAAAGAAACACACAAAATTGACATCCTTTAGGAGGACACTCCCAAGGTGCCTCGAGGCAATGCGCAATAACTTTATTCAACCTAACGAGGGAGGATATACTGTCACACTTCCCACTCCCACTTACTATGAACACTCTATCCATCCACCTTGATATTGATCTACCCAAACACCATCCGTTGGGGGGACACGCCAAAAGTGCCGTGAGCCCGAGGATAGATCTCACGATGTGGACTATTTAGGAGAAACGTGAAAGGTTTAAGTGAAGCATCTTATGCCCCAAGTACGTCCCACTGAATGTTCTACCTAGGGATTCATTAACCTAGACAATCCGGATACTAATTTTAGTCTAAATCGTCTGTTTAAATTCTGCTCATAAACAATGTTTGTCTATAAAATATGAACAAGTTCAAGTAGTCACATTGAAACACTTTAATGGACTGTCCTTAACTTGCATGCATGCATCAAATCTATCTAATTCACCTTTTCAGGTAAGTTCCCAGGTAGGGGTGTTACATTTCCGTCAACTTAAGCCTAGACAGAACCGCACCTCTAGACAATAAGGTCTTACTAAGATAGATATTTTGCTACACTTTAACCTTTTATTAGCCAATTTTAATCTTATTAAATTGATTAAAAGATTAAGCCTTAGGGTTTGCTAATCATATTAGAACCGTGATCTTAGGTCTATGTGATCAAGTTTTAAACACTTTAAAACCATGAATTAAACCTAAGTGAGCATGCATGTCTTTCTTATTTCTTTTAGTTCTAATTTCTCTTTAACTTTTAAAAAGAAACAACTAAAACTATTGCGCACAACGAGACATTTATAACATTTATAAAGTAACCTATGTGTCATGCTTCATGCAATGTCCAGTCATTACTATATATATCTTTTATATAACGTGTAACAACCAAGCAAACATGCCATCATTCACCCTTATACTATAACATTTATAATATAAAGATGATGCATGTCAATGCTTTTTATGCATACATAAATATAACTCTTAAATTATATGATGCATGAGCATGCTCTTATATAATTAAATCATGCTTCTCTAAATTATAACAATTACAATAAAGAGATGATGCATGAACATTGCATAACCTAAGGTGGGATTTACTATATGTACATACCATATGACATATAAAAACATACATCGCATGTAATAAATAAAGGATTAATGGATACGGATGAGCTTTTATAAAAAAAAATCGGAATGAAAAAATCTTATCTATTATATTTTTCATCGAGCAAACCAGCTCACAGGCGAACTGGGTCTTGAATCGCCAAGAGGTGATCATCGTGTAGCAAACTCTAGTAGGTAGACGACCGTTCAACGCGCACTAGATGATAGAAACATAAGTAAACGATCACGTAGATGACTACAAGGCTGTGAAGCCTGATCGTCTATGTGATGGTGTAGCGCGACGACAGGTAAACAGTTTACCTCGCATTACTAAGCCATCGTTTAGTTAGTTACTAAGTGATGAAGCTTGCTGACCTAAACGATCATCTAATGCATGCTTTAAACGATACACGAGCGTCTCATCGTATACACGATGCGTGCAACTAGGTAAACGATTTACCTTGCAATGCTAAGCGATCATTTAGTCAGTTACTAAGCGATGAAGCTTGTTGACCTAAACGATCGTCTAGCGCGCGCGTTTTAAACGATATGCGAACATCTCATCGTATATACGATGCGTGCAACCAAGTAAACGATTTACCTTACGATGCTAAGCGATCGTTTAGTCAGTTACTAAGCGATGAAGCTTGCTGACCTAAACGATCATCTAGCGCGCGCGTTTTAAACGATACTCAGCGATCGTGTACCCGATCGTCAACACGATACGATCGACTTTTGATCGCATACCCCATCGTTTAAACAATGCGTTCAACCGCGATTGTGTACTCCTTCATCTTAACGATGCGATCAATAGCGATCGTGTATAACATCTTCTGCATGATGCGATCAACCCTAGATCGCCTTCTTCTTTGAAGAACTACAACGCTTGCCCAGATCGCGTACCACTCATATGCAACACTTGCACAAATCCGGTTCTTGGACGAACGACTCAAAGCTTCAAACAAACTTTGAATACAGACTTGATAATGATTATTAATGCCCAAAAACGCAGGGGCCTTTACAAACAATCGCAAATGTAAAAGGATTTAAATCCAACTGAGGCTTATCATCCCGAAAACATCCAGTAATCCCACACATCCACAGTAGATTTAACAATTAAACAGCATAGAAATGCACCCACCATGATTGTATATGTCATTTCGTTGCAACAGATGCAATCGGAGTATCAGAACCTGGCTCTGATACCAATTACAGGATCTCATATCTAAGAGTTCCATGAGAATGTTCGGATCGCTCCGATCTCACAATAACCGAAATACAAATATATACATTCAACACATACAGTTATGCAAACAAATCTTAATTAACGACATGCTACGATTAAGATAAACAACAAGGGAGAGAGTTCTATACCAGTTGAAGACAGTCTTCACACTTCAGAACTCCAAAACCTCCACGAGATCTACCAACGCGCAGCGGAAACGTCGACTGCAGCAACACAAACAACGCAAACTCACGACCGCAACGGGGACGACACCACCACTCAAACCAAAATAAAACCGAATTGAATGCTTATTTGATGCTCTGATACCATTTATAGGATTACAAACTACAGGACCCATGAGATTTAGGGCATCAACCCCAACATGATCTACATAGGTGAGAGGACTAGTTTCGTCGACTTAATATGTCTACCATTTTGGAGATTTGTCTGATTGGGGAGCTAGGAACGCAGCTACACAAAAAGGAAAAGGAAGTCACACCACGACTTTGGAGATGAAGCGAAGTTGTGCCAACATTTTGGAGAGGAAACAAAATCGCACCACGACTTTGGAGATGAAGCGAAGTCGCACCATCAGTTTGGAGATGAAGCGAAGCCTTGCCACAACTTTGTGTTGGGTATTCTCGGAGTGAAAACCCAAAGGGTGGGCTTTGGTGAATTTGGTAGAGGAAAGAGGAAACACGAATCGTGTAGACGATAAGCAAGTGGGACAGAAGAAAACGCTATCGCATAGCAGAAATGCTTATCATCTAGGAGGAGCTACACGATCGTGTAGGATTTACTGAACGATCGTTTAGAAAAAGGTACACGATCGTTAGTAAAACCGGCACACTATAAGATCGTTTAGAGAAGCTATCCGATTGTGTAGGCGACAGTGTGCGATCGTTTAGTGCGTGAAGAATGATCGTCTAGACGAAGAGCGCTATCGTATAGGCTCTCAAGCGATCATTTACTTCCACCAACGTGCACTTCCGAATTCTTTTGGGCGATCTGACGGACGAGTGATCAAAATGAAAACCTTTTCATTTTAATTCATCAGTTATATTAACCGACGCTCCTCACTAACCCACGTTCGAACGTGAAATTTGGATTAATTATCATATAATTAATCAACTAATTAATTAATAAATATAATCATATTATATTTTTATCCTATAGTTTGATATCACATATCTACTATATTATTTTCTTCTCTACTTGATATAAATCACATTTATATCTATTTTCCTCCAAAATAATGTATGTCATACATTTAGCCAATTATATCATATATAATTAACTAGTCCAATTATATCATATATAATCGAACTTCCTCTTGTCAATTTGAACATTTCAATTAACCCAAATACTGGTTCTCGACTTTGTCCAAGCTACCCAAGGGACCTAATGGACCTGTGGCTCGAAGCTCCAACGGTTCGTGAATAGCTCACTAAACTCTTTAGCCACGAGATCCACCATCCGTTAACTGTTAGGCATTCCACTAAAGACCAAAAGCTGAACTCTTCTTACCAAACATATATTTCTATGTCCATCGGATATAACCAATCATGAGTACGATGACCCTTCACAGATGCTCGTAAGTAGAGCTGGGCCAAATTACCCTTAGCCCACTATAGTTACATCTCACTCCTTAAGTACCACTGATTCGTCTAATCAACAATACAACATAGTCCAACTATGTGTGAACACCTCTCGAGCCAAGAGAATGTGTGTGGTGCCACATCGTTCAAGCCCCGAAATCAGCCCTTAAGGGAGCTATCTATCTACTTATCCCTGCCTCGGGGAAAGAGTGAATTTCATCTTGTGTAGCTAAGTTCCTAGCTCCCAAATCAGACAAATCTCTAAAATGGAGGTTTGAATCGGCAAACTGGCCACTCGCACCCATATAAATCAAAGGACCACCCTCAATGGCAGGAGTTCTCAACTCACTTAGGATTGAGGTCATGTTACCTATGGTCATCCTAGTGAAGTGAAGTCTTTGTCATGAACGGTGTTATATAACGAGACGTTAACACTTTGTGGTCAAGTCTTATACAAATTCTTCGTATAGGATGCCCTCGATCGTATGTCCCCAACATGAATGATCAGGATCAGACCACTGTGACAAGTCACAACACTTGTGACCATTTTACAAAGCGGGTCGCATCCGTAGCGTTACCAGGATAAGGTTTCCCTCCTATATCCATATGCTACAGACCAATTTGATTATCACTCAAGACATGATCCACTTGTATGTCACCACATATATGCTTGAGTCACATACAGATAACTAGGGATTTTATGTTTATTGGTTTGTGGTAAAGAAAATAAAACAAGTAACTGAGCAAAATACAAGATGTGAAGTAAATATCATATATTAACAACCCAAGCGTTCGTACATACTATTTATAAATTATAGGACACGAGACTTTAGGGCATCAACCCCAACAGATTCATGTGTGCTAAAGAAGTTGTAAGGAGATTTTGTTTTATGTGTTTTTTTTTTTACCAAGTTGAGGTAAGTGGTACTATTATCGATGCCTTTATGCCAGGAGAACTAGTCTAGAATTATAAAGTTAACTAATGGACTCTTGAAGCATGATTTTGTCATTATGTTTTACTTGTTGCATGACAGTTAAGAGTATTATGAGCATGTTCGAATTTCTAATCAGTACTGAAATCATGTATGTGATGTATGAATAGACCAATAGGGAAGTTTACCATCTCGCCGTGATGCATGTTTTATTTTAGAGGACCGACAGGTCTAGTTTCATGTTTAACGGTGTGCCTACGGGCCGCTAGACATGCGTGAGCCGACGGGTTTACGTTTATGTTATTTTTCATGTTTGACGATGTGTCTACGGGCCACTAGACATGCGTGAGCCGACAAGTTTATGTTCATGTTATTTTTTTCATGTTTCATGTTTGACGGTGTGCCTACGGGCTGCTAGACATGCGTGAGCCGATAGGTTTACGTTCATGTTATTTTTCATATTTGACGGTGTGCCTACGACCGCTAGACATGCGTGAGCTAACAGGTTTACGTTTATGTTATTTCCATGTTTGACGGTGTGCCTACAAGCCGCTAGACATACGTGAGTCGACGGATTCACGTTCATGTTATTTTCATGTTTGACGGTGTGCCTACGGGCCGCTAGACATGCGTATCAAGGTAAGACAGTACGTCTTTTGGTTCCCTTTCATCATAAAAAACCGATGTAGTTGTATGAGCCACGAGCCATCATTCTCTGCTCATGGATGCATAGCCTGATCCCAGTAATGGGATCACTTACCAAGTATTTTATACTCAACCTTTCTTAATTTATGTTTTTCAAGTAAGGATAGGAATGGACCGGTGGGTGACGAGAGAGACCTGTGATCGTGCCATATGGGACATGTAAATCGCTTCCACTCGGTTTACATTTTCAAGCTATTTAAAAGTTTTGATTTGAAACTCGACGTTGGTCAAAATTTTATTTGTTTAAGTTATTTTTTCTTCATTATTTTAGGGGCCCCAAACAAATGTTTTTCTTATTTGTTACTTATTTTGGAAAATTGTCTTTATTATTTTAATGAAAATTTATTTTCCTCAATGGTCAAAATGTTTTAAATGTAAATATGATATTATGAGTAACGACCTTTATCAGAGTACTCAAAAGGTCGGGTCGTTACATACAGTGATACACGTAGAGCCTAACTCACTAATCACCTAGGGTCTAGGTTCCCCTTAGATGTGAGACTCCTTCTCAATAAAACTTAAGCTCCTCTAAGTATGTAAATATTAACAAAGAACACTTTGATTCCCCTCGGTGTATGAGACTCTCTTTCTTTTGATGATATTTTTTCCTTTATCTGTGAAGACACTTCATTGGTATAACTTAGGCTCTCTCTAAGTTGGAGAACTTCTTCTAGTATAATGAAGCCTTAGGCTCCCTGATAGAACAGTAGAATATTGTATTAAACGACCACCACAAAAACACACAAGAACTCTGAATCAATAAACAGAAATGATAATCTAATAATGCAAAGACAGACACATAAATAGATACAACAAAAAAAAGGAAAACAATCCCAAACAAATTATGCAGACCATTAAGAAAGGAAATAACTCAAAAAAAAAAACTCTACAGAATTTTTCAATTAAGGAAAACAATAAAATGCAGGAATGACATCTTGTGTGGTATTTTCTGTCATCTATAACAACATTAGATCATCCATAAAACCAAAAACTATCAACTTTAAATAAATATACAGTCAATAACAGAACTCTAATATTAAGAACCAAATTGAAACAAAATTTAAATCTAAAAAATAAAATTATAATATTTTAAAATTTATAAACTAAATTGAAGCGAAACTAAAAACTTAAGGATCAAATGTATAATACTTTAAAACTTAGGTATCAAATTAAAACTAGAAACAAAGCATATGAACAAAAAAAAAAGGTTTTTTTTTCTTTTATTTTTTTCCATTTTAATTATTCAAGAAACTTTTTGAGAATTTTGAAATCAAACCCGGAAGCAGAAAAGTAATAAATTAACGTTTTTTTATTATTAATTAAAGAAATCCACACAGCGTCGTAAAAGAGAGACATATCTTATCTGCTTTAAATATTGGAGTTCTGTAGAGTTCATAGAATCGGTCGCCGTGTACTGAGCCACGTCATTAATCCAGATGTCTGGTACTTTCCAACAGCTTTATTTACACGTGGAGTGAAATGAATGGTGGATACTACACGTGGCCTCGTTGTCAGATAATATTGTTTTTATCCGCACTTTTCTTTCTAAAAAATTTAAAATGAGATGTCAAGATAAACAACTCATTTTTTTCCTTTGTTTTTCTAATAAATTTGCAATCAAATCAACACAGAACTCAAGGATTTTATGTTATTTAATATCTTTTTCTTTTGGGTCAAATTATATAGGTTTGGTTTCAATCATGCTCTCCAAAAAATAAAAAAAAATCGTACACGACATTAATAATTATATATTTCATTAAATTATAAGTTTAGTCCATAATTATTATAATAATATCTATTTAGTTCATACACTTTAAATTTTTAATAGATTTATTAACTTTTTTAAATTGTGTTTATTTCATCCTTAAATATTTTCGGAACTAATATATATATTGAAAATAAAAATGTAACAAGTATATAAGTAAAGTACAATTACCCTTATTGATATATGTGATTTTAAATTAAAGTAAAAATAAAACCTTGAAAGCTTAAAAAAAGTAGGTAATATCATAGAAAATCATGGGAAGGTATGTGTTTTATGACAAGTAAAATAGATAGGGGATGAGGAACTAACTTAGAATGTTTTAGATGTTTGTCGGCATAAATAATATAACTAGTAACATGGGCAAGTTGCTTATTACCCGAATTCAGAGTCTTTTTGGCGTAAAAATGATTAGAATGAGTCCATTTTTTCGGACCATTATGTTAGAGTTGGAAATAAAAAAGCGTCGAAGTTCCTTTGTTTTCTCGTAGTGTTAGAAAAATGATTTATGGTGATCTAGGATGCAATATTGGCTCTTTATAATTTAACATGTTTTATAAATGTATTTGGAACTTCGTCTTCTTTTTTTTCAATAATTCTTATGTTAAAAAACAAATTAATATTAAGATACTTATTGTTTTCAACAAATATTAGTTTGTGTCGAAGTTTAAAATGATATATAAGAACCTAAACCAAACATAGTTTAACTGACATATAAGTATGTTAGTAACTACGAGATATATTGTGTAAATCCTAGTAACTACGAGATATATTGTGTAAATCCTTTTATCTTTAATTATATACAAGAAAAATATTTTCTCTTTACCATTGACTCAAACTAATGTAAGCATAGTAAAATAGGCTATTATTTATGAAAATGATATATAAGAAAAAGGTTTTCTTATTATGTTTTAAATTAATAATAAAGATTCAAATCTACATAAATCTACATTTTTTGTAGTAATAATATATATTAAATGATAGTTATTTATTCTTTTTAACAAAAAAAATTATAGATATTTATTTATTGGCTTCCCAATTTATTGTAATCTTTTTTTTGAAAAAAAAAACTATTATTATTGTCTTTCTCTTTTCTCTCAACGGTCTATTTTTCAACTTGAATGAACATGAACATGATTGATACAAATAAAGAAATCTTATTTTATCTACAAATAATTGAAATTCAAGTACATCTTGCTGTCAAATTTTGGACGAACCAATTAGTTCTTTTCTTTTTCTTTTTTTTTTTAAGGTGGACAATGTATTTTTTTTTTTTTAATCTTTTACAGTTAAGTATGAGTAACAAGATTATACTTGGTTCTTATTACTCATTTAATTAAAACATCAAGGTGTTTTTGATAACTATTTTATTTTTTATTTTTTCTAAAAAATTAAACTTATATCATCCACATTTTTTTTATAATGATTTGCATTTTTCTTAATTACAATAGTTGAGTTCTTAATCAAACTCCAAAAATAAAAATAACTTTTTTAAAACTATTTTTTTAGTTCTCAAAATTTAGCTTTGTTTCTTAAACTATTAGTGAAAACTATAGGACAAAGAAAGAAATTTGATGGCGGACGTAATGTCTATAAATTTAATTTTCAAAAATAAAAAAAATAAAATAAAATATTATCAAATGAAACCCAAATTAACATAGTTTGATTCATTGATTGATCGACATTTGCATCATTATTAACTAACGATAACTTTCAATCTAAATAACACATCGGATAGATAGGAAACTTCCAATGATTAATGATGTTCTGACTAAACTACTTCTTTTATTTATACATTCCGGAGTTTGTTCAATTTTTATATCCTATATCTCAAATGCCCAATTTTAATTTTTGTATTTTTTATGGATTAAATCTTAAGTTCAATCTTTATTACTAATTAATTGTTGATTTTTTATTACCTATGAGCCTCTTCAAAAAGAAATACATGTTTGGGTATGCACTACAAGAATTTTGGGCTTTAATGATGGTTGAAAAAAGTGAAATCGGATGTATAATATCGATTTTTTTTAAGTGGATTTTTAATGTCGGTTTTAAACCGACATTGTAGGGTACCTTTAATGCTGGTTTTAAACCAACATTAAAGACCCGCTTAATTTATCCTCTCACTTTCTATTTCCCCCCCCCTTTTTTTTTTTTCATTTTCCCCTCTTCCTCTCCTCTATTTTCTTTTTCCTCTATTCTCCCAACACCTCCTCTTCAGACCTCTTCTTTCTTCACTTCTCTCTTCTAAACCTTGCCATCGTCCGTCGTTCGTGGTGAAGAGTCTGTCATGGTATAGATCTGGCTTTCGTGCAGGTCTATTCGTCGTGCAACTTGGATCTGCTGCTCGTTCTTCGAAGTGCCATAGCAACTGGATCTGATCGTGGGTGAAGCTCATTCTGTCGAAGTGCCATAAGCCTGGATCTGCTACTCCTTCTTCAGTTTTTTTCTGTGTCTTATACTCTCAGTTGCTCCCGGATCTGCACCGTTCATCTTTGTCCACCGCGCGCTGGGCGGATCTGCCACCGTTCTTCGTTCGATTTTTCCTCCTGCGTGTCTCCAGATCTCCGCCGTTCGTCTTTGTCACCGACTGCCGTCCATATCAGTATGCTTTTGTTCTCTTTCCTCTCTTAAACTCACAACAATTTTTGTTCTTATGTTTACGCCTCTCAACTGTTTGTGTAAATATGTCAATGAAAGATGTTGGGTAGACGATCGTATAGCAATGAGAATTACTAAGGATGAGGTAGACGATTGTCTAGTAAGTAAGCAGTACTACATGATGAGGTAGGCGATCGTGTGTAGGCGGGCGCTGGGATCGTGTAGTAATGTGGGAGCTAAATATGAGGTAGGCGATCGTGTAGGCGGGTGCTGGAAAGATCGTGTAGCAAAGGAGGGAGATAAACGATGAGTAGACGATGTATAGCAGATGCGCGGAGCTAAGCGATGTGCTAGCCAATCGTGTAGTATGCGCGAGCGTTAATGATAAGGATGACGCGTAGACGATAAGCGTTGAAGCTGGACGATAGCGCTAGACAATAGCACTAAACGATAGCGTAAACGAACGTTAAAGCGATGTGTGGGCGCTAAGCAATAGAACTACACGATGGCGCTGCAACGATGAGCGTGAGCGCTAGACGATGAGCAACCCGTTACATTGATAAGCGGAATGCTAAGCGATAGGCGGAGGCGTTAGAACGATAAAGTGTCAGCGCTAATGACGAAGGTAAACAATGGGCGGGTAGCAAAACGATAGGCTATGTGCAAGATCGTTTACTAAACGATTGAGCTACAGATGAGCTCTGGAGCTAAGCGATAGATGCAGGAACTAACGATGGAAGTAATGCAACCAGAGACAATCCTTTTCAATACTCTGAGCAGAGAGACCGCTGAAGGTATGTGCATATTGAGAGCATGTAGATAAATATGTTATTTGCTAAAGTTAACTTTGACTGTTAAAGCAAACTTTAAAGACTATGGATTTGGATGCATTCCCTTTAAATGTGAATTTGGTAAGATTCTATTTTATATTCATAGTCTCCTTGTTGTTCTTTAGGGAGATAGCTGCAGGTTGATGTCTTTGATTGTTTTGGAAGTTGTACTCCATATATGAATATTTTACTAGAGTCTCTGCTATATTATGGTAGTTATAGATTCTCTTAGAGTAAAAAGCATTTTGATTGGCTTGAGAACATGTGCAATTATGCTAATTAAATACTCTAAAAGAATGTTTGACTCACAATTTTAATAAGTTTTAGTTGATGAGTCCAACTTCATCGTTATGCTATCGAAAATTTTTCATCATTTTCGTATCTCATATCTAGGTAACCAGCTTCTCTTCTTCAAGATCTTGAAAAGAAGATTCTTTCATTTATTCAACTATTGAGTTTTCTTGTTTTGCAGGTGCAACAAAGGAGTAAAGATTTGGTATCGCAACCTCTTTATGCTTTTTCTTGGGAACTCTAGATCCAACACATTCACTACAAGAATTTTGCCTTGAATGTACCATTTATACACATTCCCAATAAACACGGTTAGTTGAATATGAATTCTGATCACATTTTTACTTTCAATCCTTTGTCTTAAAACTTTTTTGTTTGTGATCCTTTGAACAACAGTGGTTAGACAAAGATGCCTATAACCAGACACTGCTGAAGCTGGGGGGGTATGTTCAAGAAGAATTATGAAGGGATCCATACTTACCAAGTGGAGAGGGACAGTAAACTTATAATGTTTGTAAAATCATAATGTTCGTATTACTTGTAATTTGTGTTTTCAAGGGCTGAATTATTGTACGGTCTTTTAAATTATAATTTTATAGCAGAATTTGCAGATTAAATGTAATAGATTTGCATTCCATACATAAATAATATGTCATAGTCATAGTGTTCGATGATGATGTGTCATGTTATACATTTTGGCCGAAAAAATGGATTAGGCAACAAAATTTTAAAAAACCGGCAATAATTGATAAAACGGATAGATTATGGGCTTCAATGTCGGTTTAAAGGGCTTCATTTGATTCTTGGGCTTCAGTTGCAACCGACATTAGGTTTTAATGTCGGTTGCAAATTTCATTAAAGGGCTTTAATGTCGGTTGCAACCGACATTAAAGACAGTGTTATTAAAGCCCTTTAATGTCGATTGTCTTTAATGTCGGTTTTAAAGGGCTTTAATAACACTATCTTTAATGTCGGTTTAAAACCGATATTAAAGCCCCAAATTCTTCTAGTGATGTCATAAATCTTGTGGGTCCTTAGTTTGTAATTGTAATGTACAAATATTTTATTTAATTAATAAAATATGAGATGTTTTATTCAACATTTAATAGCATTAACCCACAATCCAATAGACTAACATCCAAGGTTATCTTCTACACAAGACGAAATTCACTTATTCCTTAATGTCTGGGTAAGTAGATAAATTGATCCGTTAAGGGATGATTTCAGGACATGAAAAATGTGGCATCATACCCTCTCTTGACCCGAAAGGGGTTTGGCCATAGTTGGACGATGACTTATTGTTCATTAGAGGGATCAGTGGTATTTAAAGAGTTACATGTAACTACAGGGGAAAAACGGTAATTATGGCCCACCTGTACTTATGAACAATTTACGAAGGGTCATTGCACTATTGACTGGTTATATTCAATGGACACAAAAATGTATCTACTAGTGCAAAAAGTGCAGTTGTTGGTCTTTAGTGGAGTGACCGATAGTTAATGAATGTTGAATATTTAATTAAAGGAGTTTAATTAATTATTTAAGTACCATTAGAGCTTCTATCTACAAGTCCATAAGGTCTCCTCTGTAGCTCAACTGGTATTATTGATAATTAATTTTGGATTAATTTGAATTGTTCAAATTAATTGAGGGAATTAATTATACGTGATATAATTAATTTAGCTTAATTATATATGAGATAATTAATATAATGTATTTGATACATTATAATATAAAGTTTAATTGAGAGAAAATAAATATTTGAATATGATTCAAATATTAATTAAATGAATGAGATTCACACAATTAAATTTGGTATAAATGCGATTTATATTAAATACCATACATGAGAGAAATAAAACTATAGGTTATATTGTAAGGGCCCTTTGTTTTTTGGGCATTAATTGTGATAAAGTTTGTAATTTTTTAGTCTTGAATCGTTCATGAGTTTTCCAATGGATTATATAGTGTTGCAATGTTGTGCCCTATCATTGCAACGCTGCTAAAGGCAAACGGAAGAATATTCCATAGCATTGCAACGCTAGGTCACAACATTGCAACGCTCTGAGACGAAAATTTTTTTTGGTTCACGCGCGGTTTGGTTCTAGTTGCAGTTGGTTCGCATCTGGTTTGCTTGGTTCGGGTATTGGGTAGTCTGGTTCGTGTGGTTCAAGATTCGGTTCACCAGTTTTGAACCGGTTGGCTATTATTTTTGTAATAGTTAGTTTTTTTAAATTAATTAAATTAATATAAGTGTTATATTAATTTAATTAATTATTTAGGCATTAATTTAATTAATTGTTTAGACGTCCGATCCCGGTCCAATAATTGTTTTAAATTATGCATATGATGTATGATTTAATTTATATGATTATGTGTCATAATATATGCCATGTAGTAAAATCCCACTATAAGTTATGCATTATTTATATTATAAATGTTATAATATATAGTTGCATGATTTAATTTTATAGCATGCTCATGCATCATATAATATAAATATTATAATATATATTTGCATGCATTAATAACATAGTCATGCATCATTTATATTATAAGTGTTATAATATAGAGTTGAATGTATGGATGCATGTATGTTATTAATTATTTCATTACTTTAATATATAAGTGTTATGTATGTTAAGTAATGAAATGGAATTGCATAAAGTATGTCACTACTTTAGATTATTTTATAATTATTATAATTTATCTAAGTATACTTTAACACGCAATAGTTGGTTTTAATTTATTTCATTTCTTTTATGAAAGTTATAATTAAATGAAATTAGAAATTAAAATCAATAATTCAGAATTGCATGCAGACATTAGGTTAAAATAGTTTCAAAATATGATTTACATAGACCTAGGGTCACAACATTTCTAATGAGATTAGAAATAAGTTTAATCTTATAACCAATTTAATAGGATTAAATTGGTTTTAATTAAAAGATTAAATTTGTAGTAAATATATCTATAAGTGACCTTTGTCTAAGGTTAGTTCTGTCTAGACTGAGGTATTTAAGCTGACAGAAACGAAACACCCCTACCTGGGAACGGACCTAGAAAGGTGAATTAAATAGATTTGCTACAAGCATGCAATTATTAATTAAGATTTATTAAAGTGATTAATGAACATTAATCAAAGTTGTTTAACTATCCAAAGTAAGTGTTACTTTTAAGAAAATTTAAACAATCACTTAGTAAAATAATTAGTTGTATTTTTATAAGTTAAATTAGCCATAGGTAGAACACTCAGTGGGAGGAAAATGGGGTATATGATACTTCATTTTTTCTTTTTTACGTATCTCCCTATAAGTTTACATCGTGAGATCTATACTCGGCCTCGAGGCACCTTTATTTGTGTCCCACTATGGTTAGTATTTTTATAGGTTAATACCAAGGTGAATAGAGAGAGTGTTTATAATAAGTGAGAGCGGGACGTGTGTCAACACATCCCTTGGTTTATCTCATCAGTTTGTAGTAAATTTTCATGCTCGCCTCGAGACACTTTTGCTTGTGTCCTCCTACGGATGACATTTGCATGATTTTTTACTCAAACTCAAAAAATGGATAGGATTGCTTTAGTTTTTGCTCCAATAAGTTTTTCCCTATGGTTGGCTCATTAGGGTGGAACTTTAAAATCTAAAATGAAGGGTTACACTTGGAAAAAAAAATGTTAAGAAAATTAACAGTTTTTTTATCGAACAATGGTGATTGATACTTATAGTAATAAAGAGTTGTTCTCTATGTTGGTTGAGATGGACTCATTTTAGTGAAGGGGTACCTGATCACCATATGGTAGCTTTTACCCTACCTCACTGAAACATCATTGCAAAATAAATGTTACATAGGGTGCGTCATATTATTTTGCTAAATTTGACTAGTTTTTCAAATGGGTAATGCTTAAATACTAATATAAATAATTTGTATGTTTCAGAAATTTTTCATTATGACTTCTGTGATGCTAAATTTACTCACCACCAACAAACTTACCGGCAAAAATTACACAACATGGAAAACACAATCAATACAATATTAATCATCGATGACCTAAGATTTGTCCTTATGGAGGATTGTCCTCCTGTTCCTGCTCAAAATGCTCACCGAAATGTTCGTGAGTCATATGAACATTGGATACGGGCAAATGAGAAGGCCCAAACATATATCTTGGCAAGCCTTTCTGAAGCCTTGGCCAAGAAGCATGAGTCCATGATCACTGCTCGTGAGATCAAGGAGTCCCTACAGGGGATTTTCGGACAACCGTCTGCACAACTCATGCATGACGCTCTGTAAAACATCTTTAATGCCCATATGCAAGAATGGACATCTATTAGAGAACATTTTCTCAACATGATGGTCCACTTCAACATGGCAGAGATGAATGAGTCTATCATCGATGAAGCCAGACAGGTTAACTTTATACTAGAATCTTTACCTAAAAGTTTTCTGTAGTTTTGTAGCAAAGTTGTTATGAACAAGATTGATTACAACGTGACCACTTTGCTCAATGAGCTACAAACATTACATTCCTTGATGAAATCCAAGGAATATAAGGGTGAGGCAAATGTTGCTTGATTCTTTAAGAAGTTTTATAGAGGTTCGACCTCTGGAACTAAGTCTGTACCTTCTTCTTCCGATACCAAAAGATGGAAGAAGAAGAAAGGTGGAAAGGAGAAAGCTAACCCACCAGCTACTGCCTAGAAGGGCAAGAAGGTCAAGGCTGCAAAGGGAATCTGTTTCCATTGCAACCATGAGGGACACTAGAAGAGGAATTGTCCCAAATACTTGGCAGAAAAGAAGAAAGGCAAGTAAGGTAAAATGATTTACTCGTTTTGGAGACTTGTTTATTGGAGAATGATGATTCAGCTTGAATAATAGATTTAAGTGCCACTAACCATGTTTATTCTCATTTCGAGGAATTAGTTCTTGGCGGCAACTAGAGGCTGAAAAAATGATGATGCGCATTGGAACTAGGCACGCCGTCTCAGCTGTGGCAGTGGGAGGACTCTAGCTTACTTAACAGAATATAAATATTTTATTAGAAAATATATTTGCTATCCTGATTTAAAGAGGAACTTAATTTCTGTAAAGTGTTTGATTGAAAAAAAAATATTATGTATATTTTTCTGTGATTAAAGCGTTTATTTATAAGAATGGTATATATCTTCGTTCTGTTAAGCTGGAAGATAACTTTTATGTGTTAAGACCTTTAGCAACTAAAGTCCTCTTAAATACTAAACTATTTAAAACTGTAGTAACTCAGAATAAAAGACTTTAAATTTCTCCTAAGGAAAATGCCTATCTTTGGCACCTAAGATTAAGACACATAAATCTCAATAGGATTAAGAGAATAATCATTTATGGACTTTGTAAGCAAGTTAGAAGAAAATTATTTACCTGTGTGTGAGTCATGTCTTGAAGGCGAAATAACTAAAAGATCTTTTACTAAAAAGATCACAAGGCCAAAGAACCCTTAAAACTTGTACATTCAGACCTCTATAGTCCGATGAATGTTAAGGCAAGAGGAGTGTTTGAATATTTAATCACTTTTGCTAATGGTTATTCTAGATATGGGTATGCTTATTTAATACAATATAAGTCTGAATCCCTTGAAAAGGTCCAGAAGTACAAGAATGAATTTAAAAACGCATTAAATAAAACTATTAAAACGTTTTGATTTGATCGAGGTGGAGAGTATTTGGATCTAAAATTCAATGACTATTTGATAGAACATGAAATTGTATCTCAACTCTTGGCACCTTGTACACCTCAGCAAAATGGTGTATCAGAAAGGAGAAATCGAACTCTGTTGCACATGGTTCGGTCTATGATGTGTTATGCTTTCCTACCGGACTCATTTTGAGGTTATGCAATACAGACTACAGCCTACATTTTGATCTGTGTTCCGTCCAAAAGTGTTACTGGAACAATTTTGGAATTATGGAATTGTCGTAAAGGTATTTTACGCCATTTCAGATCACTGGTTGCCTAACACATGTGCTTGAGGCAAATACTAAGAAATTGGAATCTTGTTCAAAATTATGCCTATTTGTAGGTTACCCTAAAGGAACGAAAGGTGGCTACTTCTACGATCCTAAGGATAATAAGGTGTTTGTGTCGACAAATACTACCTTTTTAGAAGAAGACCACATAAGGGAGCATAAACCTCGCAATAAGATTGTGTTGAGTGAACTTTCCAATGAAACTACCAAACCTTCAACAAGAGTTGTTGAAGAACCCAATACCTCAACAAAATTTTTTGAAGTTGTATCATTTAGTAGGTCAAATCCACCTCAATTGTTGAGGGAGCTTTGACGTAGTGGGAGAGTTGTGAACCCATGTGTTTGTTATATGGGTTTAACAGAAACCCTAGCTATCATAGCTAACTGTTGCTTGGAAAAGGAAGCAAAAAATAAATATGCAATTTATGTTATGCGTTGATCTCCATGCATTGATGGTCATGCGTTGGACTAGCAAATATACAATATTCATTTAAGCATGTATGCGATAACCATACGTTCCTGCCACAAATTTTCTCGCTTTCTCACCAAGCATAACGAAAACGCAAGTTTCTCGGGATGATTTAAGGTCGAACACAGGGACTTTTAACTCAATATTGTTTGTGAAGTAATACGTTAAAAGTAAAAAGATAAAAGCTACAGGATTATGCTCTACTCCTACTCCTAACTAAACAGATTGAGCAATGAAAGTTTAATTATGAGAATTGATAGAGATGCAACAATCGTTAACGCATAATAATGTTCATTATGTTAAGTCGCCCGAGTAATCCCAGCTCGCCCCACTAACGCATCGTGCACCTCTCGGTGGCTGGTTGCATGCTTATATCTCTATAATGCATGGTTGGGTCGAGCATAAGATCGTGCCTATCTCTAGGAACAATGCATACTTCATTTTAATGTATTCCACTACTCAACCTCTCAGGCTATTAGTTGCGGCTAATCAGCTCATAGACAAGCATTGCAACAGCCCATAGACAAGCGTTGCTACAGCCTCACACCAAACGAAGAGGATTAACTCACTATACTCGCACAACGCACACCTTTCGATGGGATGCTACATGCGTCCTATCTCTAGACTACACTCGAGTATGCGATTGCCTTTGATAACTAAACGATGAAGGTAAATGATGACAAAGATGAAGAAGATGAAGAAGATGGCGTTGAAGGAATTAAGATATGCATTGATTACAAAATGTACTAATGTCTTAAGTCAAAATGTAATACAATACAGAGACAAGAGAAGAAATGGAAGGCTAGATGAAAACAATCTCTTGCTTTTCATTCGAAATGCGTCAAGGCTACTGGTGGCGCCATGGATGGATGGTGGAGAAGTCTCTCTTGAGCTCTATCTCTGACGAAAAGTCCGATTGTCACTCGGAATGGCTTGGGGAGGTGAAGAATCCTCAAAGAAAATCTCGCTCATGCTCTCATCTATGATCGCAAGCATCTGCCTTAAAGTAGAAACTCGGATGATTTGAAGTGAAGGTCCAAGGTGCTATTTATAGAGCTTAAACGCCGACAACATTCATGATTGCGTTCTGCCTCCCTGCTACCTGTGTTGCGGTATGGGCAATGTCAACATCATCTTATCTTATTGATACTCCCAAGGTATGTGTTCGAGCTTATTTCTCCTGAATCGCCAACGCATTCCATCTATCTTGCGAGCAGTTTTTTATCACGATTATCACTCTATAGACGTAACATTCCATTCGGCGAACTAATCTTTATAATCAACTCATGCGGTCAACCTTGCGACGGTCTGGGACCGACGCATGCGATCAATTCCTGTAATATATGCAAAAATGGAAACTTTGATACAGAATAATGCATGGTATAGGGTTAGTGAGAATTTTTGGTACTGATTGACGCAAGCTCACTTTTCACATGAATTCTTAGTATTATCAACACATATTCTGCTTATTAGCCCTCATAATTCTAAGTGATTGCAACTACATCAAAAACCACGACGTGAACGCACGCTTTGTCATGTTAGTGTGAGAACCTTAAATAAACTAACGAAAAAAGGCTACAATAGCTTGCATTTCTACGAGCTATCACACTCCCAAACTTAGAATCATGCTTTTCCTCAAGTATGTCTTATACTTAGGAAATTCAAAATTCACCCTCTGGCTTTTCTTTCACAATGACCAGCTTTTCAAACTATAATTCACTCGTACCTCAACTTTGGCAGCAATACTCTCCTCAACTTTGGCTACTTCTTTAAAGAGATATTTTCTAAGTTTAAATCTGGTAAGCCTCTGCTCAAAAACCTTTTTACCCATTTCTGGCAACTTTGCGTTTAGCTTTTTACAAAGCGTTCATTTAAAACAATTCAAAGCTTTGCGATACATTATTAGATTGAGGCGTTGAACCTGGCTACACTCTTCGTCTTGGCTTGCCCTCACAGGTGTCATACGGACATCCAACTTCGGTTGCGTGCCATATTCAACTCAACTCGTGCCTTAGCTTATTTGGGTTTCACCAGATAAAGGAGTTGTTATTATGCGTTGATTCTGGTCACCTACTTTCATTTTGGCTTACCTGCACGGATGTCATGCGAAGTATCCAACTACGGGTAAGTGTCTTTCATAGCTTTAACTCTTATCAGCTTGGGTCTCCCCCTTGCGCTGACAGTGGAGTTTTTTTTTTTAAAAAAAAAAAATTGTTTTTTATTTTTATTTTTATTATTTTTATTTTATTTTTTGTTTTTGTTTTTGTTTTTTTTAAAATTGAAATAAACATCGCAATGTTTAGATTGGATGCATTTACCCGGACCACTGCCTCCCCCAAACTTAGAGAGTAGCAGGGATCTTTGCCAAAAAGCTAAAAACAAACTCATTCAAGAATGCGGTAGAAAATGCCCTAAATTTCGTGGGTCCTATAATTTGTAATTGTAATGTACAAATATTTTATTTATTTAATAAAGTATGAGATGTTTTATTCGAAATTTAGTAGCATTAACCTACAAACCGATAAACTAACATCCAAGATTATTTTTTGTAGCCTAAACATGTATGTAGAGACATACGGGTAGATCATGTTTAAGTGATAACCTAAATGGTCTGTAGTCATTACTACAAAATCTACATTACTTGATACTTTTAGTTTTTAATTACTTGAAATTTCTTTTGAAAACACGTCAAGTAAATGTCAAGTAAAAAGGTTAAAAAAGCAGAGATTGACGGAATGTTTCAGATATTTTCATACAAACCGTTGCTTGACACTTTTTTTGTGTCAAGTAATATAAGGTCTTGCTTGACACGTCTTTTGTGTCAAGTATAAGAAGCTCTTACTTGATATATTTTTCGTGTCAAGTAAAATATAAAAGTAATAGTTTTTTAATCTTTATTTTTTGTTTCCTTTCCTCCTCCATTTTCATTTCCCTCTCAAATTTGGTTTCCCTCCTACCAAAATTATCAAATTAAATATAAATAATTAACTTATTATTTTAAATAAATAAAAAATAATTATCAATAAAACTTCCCCCTTCCTCGTTTTCTCTCTCACAATCCCCTCCCCTCGAAACCCTCTCTTCGCAGCACTGGCCAGCCACTGTACAACCTCTACTGATCAGTCCTCCACCGAATATGTGCCAGATGCCCACCGGTCAGCCACCGTATAGCCTCCACTGGTCAGTCCTCCACCAGATACGCGTCAGAGGCCCAACTTAGCCTCGTGCCAGACGCCCATTGTTTGAAGTCGCACTAGATCCGATTAGTCCTCCACTGGATCCGCGCCAGACGCCATCAAATTTGCGCCAGATGCCACCGAATCCGCGCCAGACGCCCACCAGTCAGCCATCGTGCAACACCCACTGATCAATCCTCTATCAGATATGTGTCAATCGCACAACTTAGCCTCGCGCCAGATTTGGTCAGTCCTCTACCAGATCCGATCAGTCCTCCACTGGATTCTCCATACAGTTGCACTGCCCTTGTCAAGTAAGAGCTTCTTATAGTTTTATAAGTGTTCTTGTTCCTCTTTTGTTTATCTTTTCAGGCAAGTTGGTCGAGACTCAAGTGAAGCGTCGATTTGAGCAAACACTTCAGGTAAGTGTTTCGGATGTATTGGAGTGAATTTGTGATTTGGGTTATAATGTTGCATCTTCTGTAATGATTTTCTTGTTTGAATGTTTGATGATGAGATTGATTTTGAAGTGTTGGAAGGAGTTTAGTTGCTGTCCAATAGGTTTGAGACCGATCTTGGCAAGGTTTTGGTAAGTTTGGAGGTTAGTATTAATAGTTCTTTATTACCCATTGAAGTATTGGTCTAATAATTGAGTTATTTTCAATTTTTGATGTTCAATTCAAAGATTTCAAGGGATTGGAGCCACTGTCCAGTAAAGTTAACGATGTTTGGATGTTTTGATAGGTATTAAGGCCTTAAAACTCTTTTGGAATTGTTACATAGTTGCTGAAATTTGCATTTTGTAACCATTATTATTGAATTTGTCGTAGGTTGGATTACTTTTTTGTAGTTTTGAGGTGGTATTCGAATCAAGCCACACATTGGGTATTTTATTTGGAGTTAATCGGTTATTTTGGTGAATGAAATTTTGAAGAATTGGGTTTCCAATATTCTGTAGTTTTGAATGAAAATTTGTAAATAAGATTGAATTACTTTGTGATAGTTTTGAATGAAATTTTGTAGATAAGATTGGGCTTCCAATATTCTCTATTTTTTATTGTTCGTAGATAAGATAAGTTGTGAAAGTTATGAAAGTTGGGGGAAAGGTGCCTACATTATTCTATTTTAAATTTTACCATATGCTTGATTTGTTGATAATTTTCTTCCTCTTTATTATATTTTCTCAAATCTCTCCCATTTTCCTTTGTTTTGCAGCGAAAGGTAATTGTTACTCTTGAGGTTGGATGTGGTAAAAAAAGAATGAATGAAATCTCAGTAAGTCCTTAACTCTAAATTGTAGATATTTTTTAAGGCTCGAGTATGATATTTTTCCATTGCATAAAGTAAGAAAATCATGTACATTTTTCCTTGTGCGTGGCTTTTTGTCATTGTTGTAACTTAACACTTATTTCTATATTTTGAAATTTGATGTTATCGCCCTTTATTCTATTTTGTAGGTTGACTTGCTTAAACATGGTTTATCTGACCCTTAGTTCTCGATCTTTAGACTTCAAAGCTCAATATATAGATTAAATAATATACTTTGTTGAGAAGTTACTTATTGAACAAGTTGTCACTTTTGTGTTTGTTGAAAATTGAGTTTTGTATACAAAAGTAATAGCTGAGATTTTATTTTGTGCATGTACATGTGAAAGAGAAATATTGTTGTAATTATGAGGAGTGTTCATATGAAAGGTCATAGTTGAACATATGGAATTTTTGTGAATATATTGAGTCGATAGATATTAAATGTATATGTTTATTTAGTTGATGTAATTGTATTATTGGAATACAAGGCAGAAAATGAGAATATCAATTGAGGCATTTAATTTGAAAAAAATTATATACTTGACAAATAAAAAACGTCAAGAGTTATCATATATGATACGTAATCAATGTCAAGAATCAATAAACTTCACATACCACCAATGTCAAGTGTATTATCTTTCTTGACATGAAAATTGTATCAAAAAATATTTGTCTTGACGTTTTTCGGAGTCAAGTTATCACACTATACTTGACAGTCGAATACTCGACACTTTTATAAGCGTCAGGTATACCATTTACTTGACATTGAAAAAATGTCAAGTAATCCAATTTCTATAGTAATGAGTAGATGGATAAAGCTGGGTACCTTATCTTGGTGACACTATGAATACGACTCATTTTATGATGTTACAATTGTTGTAAAGTGCTATAAATGATCTTATCTTAATCATTCATGTGGAGACATGTAAGCATGGATATTCTATACAAAGGTGTTTGTATAAGATCGGACCACGAAAGGACTAGTCTCATTCTATAACACTGTCATAATAGAGACTTACATTTCACCATGATGACCATAGGTGACATGACCTGAATCCTAAGTGAGTTGTGAACTCTTGTCTATAAAGGCGGTCCTTTGACTTGTATGGGTGAGAGTGGCCAGATGGTCAACTCAATAAGCCTACCATTCTGGGGATTCGTCTGATTGGGAGTTGGAAACACAACTACACAAGACGAAATTCACTCATTCCCTAACGTCTGGGTAAATAGATAAATTGTTGTCTTAAGGAGAATCTGGAGCTTGAACAATGTGGCGCCACACTCTCTCTTGGCCCTAGAGGAATTTAGTCATAATTGGACTATGACTTATTGTTCATTAGAGGGATCAATGGTACTTACAGAGTTAGATGTAACTATAGGGGCAAAACGGTAATTTTGGCCTAGTTATACTTACAAGCAATTTGTGAAGAGTCATCGCACTGTTGACTAGTTATATCCAATGGACATAGAAATATATCTGTAGTGCGAAGAGTGCAGTTGTAGGCCTTTAATGGAGTGACCGGGAGTTAATGGATGTTGAATATTTTAATTAAAGGAGTTTAATTAATTATTCAAGTACCATTGGAGCTTCAATTTACAAGTTCATAAGGTCTCTTCTATAGCTCAACTAGGATTGTTGAGAATTAATTTTGGATTATTCTTTCAAATTAATTAAGGGAATTAATTATATGTGATATAATTAATTTAACTTAATTATATATGATACAATTAATATAATATATTTGATACATTAGAATATAAAGTTTAATTGAGAGAAAATAAATATTTGAATATGATTCAAATATTAATTATATGAATGAGATTCACATAATTAAATTTGGTATGAATGTGATTTATATTAAATACCATACACTTATAAGAGAAATAAAACTATAGATTATATTCTATTTGTACAATATAAACTATAGGTTATATGTTATATTTGATATAACATATAGATATATATATATATATTAATTAATTAATTAAATTAAATTTATTAATTTAATTTTAAATTTCAAAATTAAAGGGAGGGAGTCAACTCACCTCCCTTAGTTTTCTCTCATCAGACATGGGAAGGGTTGATTTTGGTTGGTGTGATCTTCATCTTCTTCATAGAAGATCTCAAGAGTTTTCTCTCTAGAATACAAAGAAGACTCTCTACAACAAAAGATCTTCCTTTCTAAATTTTCTTCCACTCTCTCTCAAAACTCAAAACCTACACCTCATGAGAATTCTCTATCCAAAAGAGAATACGAAAGATTCTGATTGGTAATGTCATATACGAATTGTTCATAACCAGTTCGAGGGTTTTGTAAAGATCTTTGGCTTCAAGGATAAGCACTCTTCTTCCTCTAATATATTGCATGTTGTAAATTCTTCATTAATGCATAATTATATGTTCTATAAAATTTTTGTTGAATGAAAATAAAATTGAATTGATCCTTGCTTCTGCTATGGAACTTCATAGTTCCTTCAATACATTCATATAGAAGATCTTCTTTTATGAAAATTATTATTATTGTTTAATCAATTTTGATAAAAAGTTATGCTGAATGACTAATTAAGATTGATTGAAAATATATACCTAGATTGAAATTGAAAAAATCTCAAAATACAATGACCAAAATGATATTTTAATATTTTTTTAAAGATAAGCAGAGCTACCAGGATTTGAGCCTCGCATACCTCAACAAAAGAAATATAATACATGTCACTATATTATTATTGTTGATATATGCTCACTTTAACTCTCAAATGAGTTTAATTGGTAACAATTTAATTCTCATAATGAAAAATCTCTTCAAATTAAGTTTTATGTAACGATTATTTATATATAAAAAATTGATTTTCAATCAATTTATTGATTTACGCATGTATGAAAAATTCATTAAATCTTAATAATATTTTCCACAATAAGAACAAAATCGTTAAAAATTGTAAAGTATATGAATTAAATTGTTACTTATTAAAGTTTAAGGATTAAATTGTTACAAATTTCGAAGTACATGAACAATATAAATCATTACCAACTAAAAAATAAAAAACTAATTGTTATTTCTATACAAACTTTTGGGACTAAAAAGATGTTTTTTAACTTAAATTTTTAATAATGTCTCATCTTTTTATAAAGACATCTGCTTGTTGAATTAGAATTCCCAAAAGAAATACTATCATCTTCAACACTTGCTATCTATTGGTCTATCTGGAAGGAAAGAAATCAACGTTCATTCAAAAATATATCTAACAACATCCTTTAAATTTGGGAAATTGTTTGTAATTTGTCTGGTTTCTTGATGCATAGATCATTGCTATTCATCTCAATCTTTCTGCTTTCATGTAATTTCGTGTTTTTCTTCGCCTTCGATTTTTTGTTATGTACTAGTTTTGATATCGTTTGTTCACATGAACTTCTTCTCCATCTCTTATATATACTGAATTGTTGTGATGCCAATATATCGAATATGAGAAATAACGAGAGTGTTAAGAATGTATCAATCTAATTGAAATTTCAGACCCTCACATCTCTAATATATATATATATATATATATATTTTAAAAGTGTTTTCTATTGTCATAGAATATTACTAGATATCATATCGGATGAGATTATTGAAGTACAAAACTAGAATAATTACTTTTAGAAAAGAAAAAAATTGAGATGGAAGTAGGATTAAAAAAAGAAAAAGTGATAATTTATTGGGTGAAAAAGAGGACCTAATAATGAAACATGTTGTGTATCTCTCTCTTCTCGTGAAAGCCTAGCTGGTGATGTTGGGACTGTCCAAAACCAGTTACAATTTAAAATTACATTATTTTCTTTAATAATAATACTGCCAACATAAATATATATATATAATATTTCAAAATAATTCAGAACCTCGACCCAATCTCTAAACATGCACTCCTTCAAATTAATTTAATCCCCTCTTTACATGAAAAAGGGATTAAATTATAAAAAAATATCATAAACTTTGTCATTTATTTTTAAAAGCTACTATTATATATTATATACTCTCAATAGTATAATGCTCCTAAACTTTTATAGATATTTAAAAAAATACTTTTAAAATTGATTTTTTTAAAAATTTTAGACGAAAATTGGAATATGAAATGATGTAATAATGATCTAAAAAGAATATTTAGATCATCACATTATTTTAAGTTATTCTCATGTAATTTTAAAGTCTTGATGTTTGTTCGAGATTCTAAGAGAATATTTTGAAATTGAAGGATAATATTATAATTTTTTAAAAATGTAGATATATTTTTTATACAAATGACAAGGTTATAACTCTTTTGGAGATTTGATTGATTAATTATTCTATACAAAAAAAAGCATTTAAATAATCACAATTTCCCCCCTCCGTTACATGAATCATTGAATCCTAATCCCAATTCCAACCTCAAAGAGAGAGAATGAAGAAAACTGGGTTCCATTTTCATTAATAATCTAATATTTTTTTTTTCACAAATATTGAATTGATTTTTTTGGGGGGGGTCAAGTTTCGAGGAATCCGGTCATTCTGAGAATAGAATTTCGAACTTGACTTAAATCTCTTCCCTTAAGCGTCCTACCGTTGCCGGTGCAGACGGAGAAAGCCATTTTTCCGGCCACGCGGCGCCCTATGATGACGTGCGGTGGTACTATATTGTTGTCTTCACTGTCCCATTCCTCGTCCAGCTCCTCCATGTCGGAAGTGTAACGGAAAACGGTTTCTGGGATTTTGACGGGGAGAGAAGCGATGAAATCTTTGTTGTTATTGTTGTTGTTGTCGTCGCCGTCGTCGTTGGTGTTGTTTCTTGAGTTCCCATGGGTTGTAACGAGGATTTGGGTGTAGTCGAGTGAAGGGTGGAAAAAATGGCGGCGACGTTGGCGGCGGTGATGGTCGGCGAATACGATGTCGGATTCGTGGAATTCTTCGGCCATAGGGAGGATGGGAATATGAGTGGATTGAGAAAGGGGGGGAAGGGAAAGAATGGGGTTTTATAGGAAAAAATTGGAAGGGAAAGAGTGTGTGAATAAATTGGAAAGGAAATGAGAAATGGAATGGGATTTTATAGGAAAAATGGAAGAGATGGGAGAAAAGAAAAAGGAGAAAAAGGAGAATCTTAAATGGTGGAGATGGGAGAGTTTCGATATGGAAATGTGTTTGTGAAATGGCGTCATTGAAAAGGCAAAGATTATGACATCATATGTCTTTTTATTTTCCTTCTTCCCAACTTTCTCTCGAGTTGGGTATCAACCCAATATTTGGTTGGTATATTGATCAAAATAAAAAATATATATATATCTATATTCTAAAATATAAGCATTAAAATATTGGTATAATTAAATTTAGGCTTAAGTCTTATTTTGGTTCTTGAATTTTGAATGTTGTTCTAATTTAATCCTTAAATTTTAAAAAACGTCCATTCTAGTCTTTGATCTTTTAAAAACGGTTTATTTTGATCCTAGATATAGTTAACTCTTGAACAAAATGATAGATGACCTGTATTTTTGGATGACTAAGCTATCTAATAAGTTAATCACGCTAAAAAATCTTGGTTTTCAATTTTGAATCAAGTGATAAAGTAATTTTCTACAGGAGAACTCAAAAATTATTTTGCGTTCAAGATTTTGGTTGTTCACTATTTTGACGCATTGGATCTTGACATTTTACTTTACCTTCATTTTATTAATACATGATAGACGCAGTTTCATTTGAAGTTAACAAAATCTTAACATTGGGGACCAAAATAAATACTTTTTGAAAGTTTAGGGACTAAAACAGACTTTTTTTAAAAAAAAAAAAAAATTATGAACCAAAATATAACAAAATTCAAAGTCCAGGGACCAAAATAGGATTTAAGCCTTAAATTTATTGTAATCAATCAACTTAAGTTTTTTTTGTTGATTGGTGATTCAACATGGTATCAAAATAGGAAGTAATGTGTTCAAACTCTTATAATGACCATTTGCTTTTCAATTAATGTTGATTCTTACCTATTGGGGTCTTTCGTAAAATTTCAAGTCGCAAGTGAGAGAGGACGTTAAAATATTGATATACTTATCATAACTCATTAGCTTAAACTTCTGGGTTGATTGATGATTCAACCCTAAGTCTTGTTTGATAATTATTTAATTTTTTTTGTTTTTTTTTTTTTAAAATAAGTTTATTTATGCCAAAGTGAGTTTAACTCCGATAATTGATATGGCCTTCCTCCCTAGAAGTTAAAGGTTTGATCTCCTTATCCCTATAGTTATTGTAATAAAACCAAAAAGTTATAAAAAGTTATTTTACCATGATTTTCATCTCTACAAACTAAACATTTGAATTTTTTTTTTTTTTTTTTTTTGCCAAATTAGAAAAGGGAAAACAATTTTTTAAAAATTACTTTGATTTTAGTTGGCTTAATTTTTCAAAAAACTCTTAAAAAGTAGATAACAAACCCAAATAATTTACACCCTAATGAATTTATTAGAAAATAGAGTTGTATTTAGCTGTAGTTATTTTTTAAAGTTAAGTTTATCTTTTTTTATGTCGCTATGTTGGCTTTGATCATAGTTATAGAATTTAAACTTTTGTCCATAAAATTCAAAAACCATTCCAACTAATTTAATTTATTGAATGCATACCAGAAATTAAATATGGATTAGATACTTTATTGTGCGTTAAACTCCCGCAAGTTAAGGTTTTGAGACGAAAAGGTGTTGATTTAGGTGAATTTGATGATTTAAGATGTTTCATGTTTGCCAAGCTCGTCAAAATTGGGTTTTATTGAACAAACTTACATGTTTCAACTGTTTCTTAAAATCACACTCCTCCCACAGTTAATCAACTTCGATTTTTAGTTTAATTGTGCTCCAAAACAAGTTCTATAAACTTTTTTTATTTGAACATACTTGCATTTATTAAGATATTAAACTCGCAGTCCAAACAACTATGCATTGGTATGAAGCTTGAAAATTCGCTCAAATTTTGAATTATTATCCGTATTAATTACAGAACAAATAATGCAACTTAAAATCAATGCAATGGAGTAGATATTATGTGGTTGTCAATATTTGTTTAAGTGTCAGATATGCTATCTTAGTTGTCTCTACATTGGTGGTTTTCTGACAAAGAGATGTTCTATGGAAATGTTGATTTTACAAAATACCTATCTTATCGAGTTTTTCCTTCTGCAATATTATTTGCCAATCCCTTTCCTTTCTCAGTGTGCGACCGCTTTGGAAGTTAGGGTTGTTCGACTGCTTTGGAAGTTAGGGTTGGTCTTCCATATATTTGTTGTGCATATTTAAAGGACATCTAATCCTTCGACTTGGCTTGATCATTCTGTTTCTAAGAGCATCGTTGTGTTATACTGTAGTGAGTGTATTCGGTCGTAATTACAGAAAGGAAAAAGAGTTGAATTGCTTGGAGACATACTTCAAGTTACTTACATCTTGTGTGATGAGATTCATATGGGAAGAGATTCTCAAGCTTAGGGGGAGCCTAAGCTAATCGAGCAAAGGAGACTTTGTTCCTAGGAGAAAGATACAATTCATATGAGAAGGAGTCTCACGATTTGAGGGGAGTTCAAGTCTTGCAGGAGAAGGAGTCCCTGGTCTTCATTTATATGCTTATTATTTCTGATAACTGTTTGTGGAATGCTATAACATTGTTAACATACAATAGGCACCTCCTTTGTTACAATTATGTAATTAAATATTAGTTTATTTCAGACTATTTGGATAAATTGAAATTTAAGATTTAAGTATTTGGTTAAGTTAAATTCGATTTAGTTATTTTGAATTAATTGAGGTTTAATTTGGCCTGTAAATGGAGATTTTATTATTTTCTTAAGATGATTCAATTTGTTTTTATAGAGGGAAGATTTAAAATAATTTTGGAAGAGATTTGAGATATTAGATTTGAATTTATTTGGATTGAATTTAAGAAGAGATGTTGGATTTAAAGGAATCTTGGAAATTTTAGGAAGAAATATAATTTTTTTGGATTTTTTAATAATTTTTTATTATATATATTTATATATATAAGTCNTTATATATATAAGTCTTGGATTAAAAAAAATGAAGGAAAATAGGGAGGAAAAAAAAAGAGGATAAACACTCTCTCTCGTCTTCGGACGCAGCCAGCCGCACTGTTCGTGAGCCAATTGCACCGTTCACCGGCGTTCTTTCCAGCTAGAGGCTGCTCGTCGCCAATGCCGAGCCTGCCATCCAACCTTCTTTTGCGGTCATTTCTTGGATTTTTCCGCCGGATCGTGGAGTTGGGTTTTTTTTTGGGGTAAGTTTAGAGGTCTTTATGAAGTTTTGGGTAAAAGATTTGATACCTATTAAGTTTGGAATGAAATTTAACTTATCCGAGTTATTTTTGGCTTTAGATTTGAGTTTGGAAAACTATTGAAGTGACTGTCCAACGAGTTCGAGATTGTTTTTGACAAGTGTTTTGGTAAGATTTGTGGTTCTTATGATTATTCTTGAATACCCATTTGGATTTGGGTAACTTGATTTGAAATTAGACCCCTAAAGTTAAAATTAAAATTGGTTAATGTTTAGGGATTTGATTAAAGGATTTTATTCAAGATAAAGTAAAGTTTGGACTATTGATTATCTAGACCTAGTCTTGAGGTAAGTGATTTTCTACTTGTTTGCTTTCGAACTAGTCATCCCTATCACTTGGACTATTTACTTATGACTATTTAGACTATTTCTTGAGACTGTTGTAACTGATTTGACTGAGTATTCTAGGCTGTTTGGATTGATAATTTATGACTGATTGAACTGCATGATTTAATGACATTGGCTGATTGGATTAGACTATTTTAACCATGATGAATGTACTGTTGACTGAGGATATACTAGAAATTTTACCCCTAAGATAAACGACTGTAAAATATAACACAAGAGTTATATGAAAACTGATGCATGCTAAGTTATAGAATTCCTGTTAGTTTTTCTTATCTAGGCAATTGTAGACATAGCACATTTATGACTGATCGTAGACCTTTAGGTTACACACTATGACCGATGCATGTTCATTCGGGTTCATGAGCTTACGACTAATTTGTGTATCTTCGAGTTACATATTATGACTAATACATATTCCTTCGGATCACGTTTATGACTAATAGGTGACACTTCGGGATCACTAGGACTGAAATGATATAGGTGTACACCGGTGCCTAGATAAACTAGCTAACAAGTAACCTAGAGGGCCACTAGCAAGTCACTTACTAGGCATTGTTATACTCATCCTTTCCTCTACTATGTTTTTCTTTTTAGGCAATGATAGGAATGGACTGATGAGGGACAAATGGAACCCATGATAGAGTCATACGAGGGCATTAGAAAATGCTTCTGCACATGTTGTGTTTTTATTTTCTTTTTTATGGTTTTTGTTCCTTTCATTCGAATACGTTCTCAGATGACTGTTTTCACTAATTTGCTTTGAATCATTTTCTTTTTAAATCTCAACTAAATATTTTGGTTATTGGATTTATTATTAAATTAATACTTGAGTTTAGAATGATTATTTATGTTTTCACTGAATTTACGTTATGATGGTCAAAATGTTTGAATGAGAATATGCATTATATCGTAACGGTCCTTGTCTGAGTACTCGAAAAGTTGGGTTGGTACATCCTTACATTATTCACTATCTTAAAGTATTATTGAATTTAAAAGTATAAGGGTTATATTATGTAATTGCTTATACATAATATATTATGTTTGACATTGGATGTTTGATTTTGGATTAGTCGGCTGCGGAAGACAGCTTGGTTGCGTAAGAGTGTGGGGTTTTTGGTGTGTTGGGAAAGCTTAGCTTGTTTGGCTTCAACGTTGACTTGGCTAAAATGGCTTACAAATAATACTATTTTTTTTCTAATTAATTTCCATTAATTTAAGTTCTGTTTCCTTTAAGGGTGCATGTTACTATATTTTTCACAATATTTAATGTCTTGGATTAATATTGTCATTCAAAGTATTTATCCAATTCTTATGTTTTTCTACCTATGGTCGAATTTTCTTCGAAATTTCCTGGTCTTTCCTAAACTCATTTTTCTATGACAAATTATTGTTAATGTTGTAAATTAGTAGATTACTTTCCAATTTTTTTAATTGGAACAAATCTTTCTTTCACTGTCTTCTAGGATTTTTGTAAGATAAGTTCTTGTTAATGCTGTATTGAATTGATTAGTGGGTCAACTGAGCAAATCTATTTTCCTTTTCCTTTTCTTCTAGTGATTCTTGAGAAGTCTCTATCTATTAGTTGTGTAATTTCCTTGAAGATGCTTTTTAGAGTAGTTTATTAAGTAAAATGTTTTTATTAAATATAAACTAATTATGTGTCTTTTTTTTTTTTTGAATTTTTAAAATTCTTTTTAGGAGTAGTTGTAGATATAGCAATCAGATTCAAAACATTTGTAGATATAGTAAAATTTAGATTTTACTTTTGAAATATATAAGTGATAGATCATATCATTAGGAAGGGTCTATATTAGTGATAGACCATAAGATTTGTAAGAGTCTAATCAACTGATAAATTTTATTATATTTTCAATTCTTTAAAAATATTGTTATACACTCAATCCCAAAAGTATTATGTAATGCGATTATTATTATTATTATTTTAATTTCACAAAATCATGTCAAAGCCTACTTCTTAACGAGTGCATTTAAAAATACTTTAAATGATTATTTTGTTTTAATTTAATAAAAATACTTACGTTAACATAAAGTGACAAATAACACAATCAGTTTGTTATTTCGAACTCAAATTATTGAAATTTATTCTTATGATTCAAATATCAATGTTTTTTCTTATGATCAATATTCATAGAATTAATAAATAAAAATACTCAAAGCTATTCTAAAAAAAAAAGTTCGTTAAGAGAAATTTTAGTCAGACGAATATAATTAATATGGAGATTTTTGTTTTCTTTTAGAGTTTTATGTTACAAAAATGTAGGTTAGCAAACGAACAAGGTAGGTACGAAAATGATAGATAATATTAGAATAAAAACAAATTCATTGCAAAAATATAGAACCCAAAATATAAAAACAATTTATTTATGAAAGAAACTTGAAACTTGTTTTACACTCAACATAAGTCTTGTCAAAGTGAACATAGATCAACTAACAATTGAGCATGTTAGTGATCTCGAGTCTGTGGTTCGAATTTCTCTAGTTCCAATTGCATAAATCTTTATGTTGCCAAATTCCTTTTGTTTTTTAAAATTAAGCCTATAAACACTACTTTCACCTCCAAATTCCTTCATTTGTTATCCACTTTTCATCAATGGTTTAAAAAATCAAGCTAAATTTTGAGAATTAAAAAAGTAGCTTTCAAAATGTTATTTTTTATTTTAGAATTTAACTAAGAATTCAACTATGGTAATTAAGAAAGATGCATATGATTGTAAGAAATGTACATGAAATAGACTTAATGTTCAAAAAAAAAAAAAACTAAATAATTGTCAAACGGGGTCGTAATTAGTAGGTGTTTTCCATTTTTATGTTACGTGGAAAAATGAATATTTTAAAAGTAGATATGAGTGTAGAAAACACCTTGAAGTTTAATATATAAAAATAATTTTTTAAAAAACAAATTAGGCTATATAAAGTGGAAGGGAGTGCATGATATATAATTGTGAAATTTAAAAATAAAGAGAGAAATTCCACCTCCCTCAAACTCATTGATTACGTAAATTCTAATGAAAAACAGAGAATTAACAATAAAATTTTACCAAGTCATTATTCTATCCAAATTATTTTTATAATTGCAGATAATAAGCTGGAATTACGTGAGGAAACAGAATACTAATTATTCCTTAACAATGTTTGGGAATCAAATAAAATTATTACAAATATATATATATTGAAAAATCCACATAGTCAGCACGCCGAAGTCGAGCCGAGTCGAGCCTAAAGAGGAATTTTTGGCTAAAAAATCAAAAATCGAATGATTAGATTGGGAATCTCGAAAAGTAGTAAGCGTAATTGTAAAGGTAAGATTAGCCGCATCCGTCGGCTCATGCGCCGCGTCGAAGATGTAATAGGAAAATCGAGTGGGGCCCACAAATGATAATGTGTAATTAATTTAAATTTTAGAATAAGGTTTACCATGTCCGGAAGCAGAAAAAAGGTTTCGAATACGACAAGCCACTCATTATCCCACACGTCACCCCATACCTCGCTTAAAGGAGAAATCCTAGACCAATCATCTTTTCCCTTTTAAATACTGTTTCTTTTTAATAAAAAAAAAAAGTTTTTATTGATTAAATTTAGATAACCCATAACACATATTTTGTGCTCTAATCAAGTTATATATAGATCAATTTATTGCAATTTTACGAAACAGTTGTAAATATAATAATTAGATATGAAGTATTAGCAGATATAATATAATGTAAAAAAATTACAAATATAATGAAATATAGATGAAGTTTTCAAAGACTATCAATGATAGATTATATCGCTAATGAGAGTATCAACAATAGACCATATTGCTAATAAGAGTTTAACAGTGTTGAATTTATTATTGATAGATTTGTTATATTTGCAATTCTTTAAAAGTACTAATTTTATAGAACAGTTCCAATTAATTTCTATTCTTTTCTTTTTTAAGGGGAAAATAAACAAATTTAAAACCCCTAAACTAATTATGATGTGTCAATTTTTTTTTTTTTTTTTTTTAACTTTAAACTTACCTTTTTATCGAATTATAATGTATTTCAAATTTAGAGAAGTATTGCAATTTTAACAACTTTTAAACTTTAAAAAATACTATAATAATTTTTCCGTTTAATAAATTTCATTTAAGATTTGAGAAAAAATACTAGTGAATTGTAAAACACATTTACAGTATAAAAATAGATAAGATTATAAAAAAAAAAAAGAAAAAGAAAAAAAAAATAAGAGACATTTTCGCTAAAATTTGTAAGTCTTAAGTAAATTTGTGTAGAACAACTTATGTTTACTGAAATTAGCAAGTACAAAGATGTATATTTAAACGAGTATAACTCAATTGTCATGCAAATATATTAGCTACCACGAGATTTGTTGTTCGAATCTTCCATTTAGTATGCATATTTAATTTTTGTATTTAATAAAAGTTTGTATTTGTAAACTTAATTTTTTTTTTGTACAATAAGAGGGGGAGATTTAAATCACTGCTCTTGATTGATAATCATAGTTTATTAGGTTTTGATTTGTTAAGTCTTTTGAGTTGAATACTTACGCAACAATTTCACTATTGATAATGGTAACAAAATATTTAATTTATTGTGTATTATTATTAATATTAAAAAAATAAAGCTAGATGCCTAGCTAGCTAAAGATCAAAAATTGATAGGCTAGCTTGTCCTAGTGTATTCAGGAGAGAGATTGAGACATTGCTTTCTTAAGAGAGAAATTATTTATTGGGAAGATCTCACAATCAAGCATTGTCTCAAAACTATACTAAAACAAAATTTGTTCCCTTTTCTTTTTTATCAAAAACTAGAAACCAGTTTGGTTGTTAGAATTATTTTTAATGGGGATTGCAATGACTACTACTTTTAGAAATATTATTAAATATATAATAATATTTTTTAAAAATTACAATATAGAATCATCGTTGATGGACTATTACAACATATGGTCTATCACTTATAAATTAGCAATGTGATTTATTACTGATGGACTATTTAAATTTTGTCATATTTGTACTTTTTTTTTTTTTTTTTTTACATTATACTATATCTAATAATATTTTGTATATGATTGTCATATTTGCAAATGTCTATTTTTAATTAGAAAAATTATGTATTTGGTTTCTTAAATTTGTGGTATGTGAATATAATGAAACTCAAGCTGGGAAAGGGGTAGGGGTGGCAAGAGGGAGAGACCAGATAGAGTTCTGGTTAATGGTTAAATGATTAATCTAACCGTTGTTTGATATTCTATTCGTTTTTTAAAAGTTAACGTTATTTTTTTCTCTATTTCTTATAATAAAATAATTTGTATGTTTCTCAAATGAAAGAGTTAAATTTTTAGTCAAACTCTAAAAACAAAAATAAGTTCATAAATATTATTATTATTATTATTTTCAAAATTTGGCCTTATTTTTTAAAATAGTGATAAAAAATAGATACCAAATCAAGAAATTTAAATAAAAGAGTTAAATTCTAAGTGAAATTATAAAAACAAAAACAAGTTCTTAAAAACATTAATATTTTAGTTTCCAAACTTTGGCCTTATTTTTTAAAATAATGATAAAAAGTAAATAACAAATAAAAAAATTTAGAGGTTAAAGAGAGTTTATAAGCTTAATTTTCAAAAACTAAAAATAAAAAATTAAATTGTTATCAAACGAGGCATTATCCTTCTTTAGGGTAATTGCAATTCATAGCATTTTTAGAAATAATAACCAAATGTTTAATAACATCATTTTATAAAACTTGCAAATATAGCCAAGTTAATCAACGATAGACTCTAGCGATATGGTCTATCACTAATAAACTCCTACAGACAATATGATCTATCACTGATAGACTATCAAATTTTTCCATATTTATAACTTTTTTACATTATATTATATTTAATACTTTGAGTCTGATTGCTATATTTGCAACTGTTCCTATTTTTTGGACTATTATATTTGTGTCTAATATATCAACAAACTTCTTCCTAAAAAAAAAAACTCTAAATTTCAAAAAGTATATAATCCGTCTCTATATTTTTAATTTTGTCTCTAAATAGATGCATGTCATTTTCAATATTTTTAAATTAACGAATCTACTAAACATAAAATTATTATTATTATTATTATTTTTTTTTTGTTAAATGAAGTGTTCTCTAAACCTTACGAATAAAGGTGTAGGTTTTTTATTTTTTTTAAGAACAAGGTGTCCAATTTTTTGAACTAGATATCAAATACACCAATATTAATATTGAACTCTTATAAAACTATTTAGTTGAAAGAAACACTAAGTTTATATTGTATATTCTAGATTAGGGTAGCTTTTATTTAACTTTGGGTTAATTACCACTTGTAAATTCTACAAGGATTATATGATCAATTAATATCTTTTAAAAAAATGATCAATTAATATATATTGGGAAATTGGAATATACCATTTCATATTATCAGGTAGTGGAAAATATTTTAGGTATATAATTAAACATCAATAAACATCAATGAACAATGCCTTTACATTTTGAAGAATAATTCAGAATGAAATATACTCATAATATCTATACCTAAATTAGTTTTGTGTAGTTTGTAAAGCACATGGTCCCATAAATTTCATTAATTTGTAGAGCTTTCATATATTTTTGGCTAAACATATAATTAGGCATATATTTGTAGCATTGTACCAAATATGTTGTAGATTCAACCTATAGTTGTATGGACCATTTACAAGTGAATAAATAAAATTAATAAAAGCTAAAAACCAAAATAAAACAAAAGATTTTTATGAAAAGGTTAGAGGTTTGGTTGGTGTACACCTGGAATGATGGCATCCACAATGTGCAAAGTCAATACATTGGCCATTTAAAAAAAAAATTGTGCCTTTTTAAAAAAAAAAAAAAAAAAATATTGTTCTATCTCTTTGGCTTTTTTAGTTTTGCATCTAGGCTTTTTGTTAGAAATTTGGGGAAAAAGAAGACCTTGACTCTTTAATTTTTAAATTTTTTAATTTCATCAAATTTAAATCTTAAATTAAGAAAGTGATTAAAATATTAATCCTAAATTTGTAAAAATAGTATTGCCATTTTTTAAAACTAAATTATTGCTCCAAATATTGTTAATTTTTTTTTCTTTTATATACATTTGATTCGATGAATTATAAAATATATTAAAATATAAGTTGATAAAATTTTAGAAAATAAACTGTCACTAAAGGTATATATTTTTTTTTTTGAAATTTATGAATCTTGACAAAGTAATTGGTTAATTATTTGTGCATAGTAAAATTTATTTTTATGCAAAACCTTATTTTATTGAAATTAATGAGAATTGATGGAAGTTCTTTAAAAAACTATTTTATATTAAAATTAGGATGTAGGAAAATTAAGTTGAGGATAAAAATTGCAATGCTGATTTGAGCTTTGGGTCCAATTGGATGAAATTTAAAAGTTCATCAGACAAAATGATACAATCTAAAAGGTTTGTGATCAAAATTGATTTTCTGTCTAGACAATGTAGGTAGATATAGTACTTTGATTCCATTTGGATCTTTTTTATTTCTCATTTTTGTATACATCTTTCAAGAATAATAATTGTGAAACGAATCAATGATTCTAAAATCAGTTTTGTGCATACTTTGTTCTTTTCTGGAAAAAGTAGTGAGATATATGGCAAGATAAGTTAGTGATAAAGATATGACTTCATTAATTATTGTATTGTAGTTTACACCATTTAGTTAATTTTATCCCTCAACTTATCAACCTCTTTTTTTAGCAACCATAATTTTAACTCATTCATTTGAAAGTTTGTGCGGGGATAGAAAAAAAATCTAATGCCCCAATACCATTTCCTTCCATTCATTATTTGATATGTCACTAAATGATTTATTAATTTATTAATTACTTTTTTTTTTTTTTTTTTTTTTTTTTTTTTTTTTTTTTTTTTTTTTTTTTTTTTGTGTAGTTGGGGTAGGGGATCTCGTGGACCTCACATAATTCATATTGCGGATGGTAAAATTAAACCTATCTAATTAAGTTAAAGCGAAATTCAGACAAAGATAATTGAGCTAAGAAAATGATCTTAATTAGCTCAACCTATTTGAGCTAAGAAAAAAAGTTGAGCTAAGAGACTGAGCTAAGAAAGCAGGTCGAGTCGAGAAAGGCGAGTTGAGCTTAGAGAATAGCTTGAACTAGGAGGCCGTATCAATAAGCTTTTAGGTGGCTTTAGTCATCTAAGAGCAATGGTGGTGAATGCTATTTTGTTATACAAATGAGTTAAATTAGTATGTATATATACACACAAAAGCAGTGTTGGTTGCCAAGCCGACCCCTAAAAGAAGCTAACCCCATGAAGGGGTCAGCTTGGCAGTCAAGCTAAAGGGGTGGGATGGCATTTTGCTAGTCCACCAACATATGAATCCATGCAATTGTATGCCCAAGGTAAGCCATGCATAAGGATTTTGCATGAATTGTTGTAATTATTTTTAAATAATTTATACCTATTTTATGATAGGATTTTTGTAAGCTCACTTCAATATAATTATCTTTAAGAGTAAAAGATGTTTATTTTTGTTTCATGTAACTGAATAATTAATTAAGCAATTATTGTATTAAAGAGACATAATTATGTTGCAAAAAATAATTGGTTAATCGAGCATTAGAGTTCTACCAAAGAGTTGAGCATATTGAAGACTAAAGTGTGTAACAACTCAGATAATGATGGCTCGAATGGATAACAAGTAAAACTTATACTAATTTTCTACCAATTGAGCTATATTCAAACCTGATTCTAACTTAAACATTAGAGTGAATTCGGCTCAACACCACATCGGTGTTTAGCTTTGCTCATTTTACAGAATATCGAGCTACTCTTACTCAAGAAATATAAAATCACCATTAGTACGATTTTCGGTATTAATAATTGACGCCTCTGTGGGGAGAGAAAGAGCAAAATATTTTAGCCCTAGCACTACATCTTGTATTTGAACCATGAGCAACAACGTGAGCAGAGAGAATCTCCTAACTGATGGGGATGATTTGGATCATGAACGTTACCCAAGGCAAAAACCTACACGTGATCCAGAAACTCGAATGGATGAGACCCACCAGCTTGAGAATGAGTCAGATCATGGAAATGCTCAGATGCCCTAACCCAATCATTAAGGCCATCGGGCAAAATGTTGTGGACCCATATGAGGAAAGCAAGCGTGATGGAAAATCCAAGTACAACCCATTGGGTCAGAGCACCATCCCAGTTATCCGAGATCGGACTAAGGGTAAAGGACCTGTTATTGAAGGGGTGGGTGAGTCCGAGGTCTCTAGGCCAAAGGCATCGAAAAAGTTGATATTAGGAGGGAACAACAACAGGCGAGTGAACAACCTAGATGTAAGGAAGTTTCTGCCTCTTGATCACCATTCTCGAACCCCTACTGTTGGAAATTATGCTCTAGTTAAGAGTCAGCCTAAAAGATCTTACATGCACCAGGAACGATCGATAGTTCGAAGGGACGAGCGAACAGAAGCTCAAAGAATAGAAAGAAAGGAAAAATATGAACTGGGTACAGATCTACGGGATCTCATCAACCGAAGACAGAGAAAGCAAGCTGAAGATGACAAAGAAGTGGATAGCCGATCGTGGGCAATTAAGTTACGATGCATCCAGACCAACTAGGAGATATCAAGAAGGCACATGATCATAAAGGGTTGGACCTTGATAATTTGATGGATTAGGTAGACCCACCCTTCACGAATGAGATGCTGCAGGAACTAGTACCCTCTTAAATTTAAGTTACCTACCATAAAACCCTATGATGGATCAAAAGATCCAATAGAGCATCTAGATTCGTTTTGGTCATGGATGAAACTCCAAGGGGTTCGAGACGCTATTAAGTATCGGGCATTTTCGTTTTACTCTTGCAGGTCCAACCTGAAAGTGGTTCAGAAAATTGAAGAGGAGATCAATAACTTCATTTTGAGAGCTAGCGAGAGTGTTCATTACCTAGTTCCTAGGAGGTCGAGATCAAAGAAAAACTCATACTCATTTGCTCACCATAAAGCAGGGAATGAATGAAACACTAAGAGAGTATGTTGCAAGATTCAACAGTGAAGTTTTGTAGATTGAAGGTTTTACTGATGTCTATCATCGGGCTCAAGATTGAGAAGTTCCTCTGGTCTTTAAGCAAAAAACCCGCTATAATCGATGTCGAACTTCTTTCTAGGGCATAGAAGTTCGTGAGCACTAGAGAGCTTCTTCGATCAAGGAGAAGAGAAAACCACCCATCCGGACCACCAGAGATCAAAAGGTCAAGAAGATGAAGATCGTCACGAAAACAAGAAGAGAAGGATAGAAAATGGCTTGGGCACCGAAGAAGACAACCCGAAAAGGCTTACTACCTAGAAAGTTTGAATGATACACTCCCACGTTGGTCCCTATGGAGTAGATCTTGATGAAGATCTAAAACAAAGAAATGCTAAAAGGGCCAGCTAAGCTGAAGGCCAACTCACACCAAAGAAACAAAGACAAATATTGTCACTTCCATCGGGACCATTTCCATACCACGATAGAATGTTTTTACCTCAAGGAGGCTATAGAAACTTTAATTCAATGAGGTCAGCTGAAGGAATACGTGGGAGAAGGTGATGACCAGAATGGTAACTAAAGAAAAAAGACTAAAAGTAAGAGAGATCGCAGGCCAACTCCGCCTAGAGAAACTAAGACAATCATAGATGGTCCGGCTGGAGGCGATTATGGAAGAAAGCAAAAAAATAAAGCACTTCAGGCCCGACTCTCTCCAAGGGTCCAGGAGGTATGTTATTTTGCTGTAGTAGATCAAGTTATCAGTTTCTCTGAGGAAGATGTAGTAAATTTGCATCAGCCTCACAATGATGCTTTAGTTGTGTCTTTGACCATAGCGAATATCAAGGTGTATTGAATTTTAGTGGATGAAGGCAGCTCGGTGAACATTTTATCTCTTCGTGCCTTCAACGCTATGAAATTGGGGCGCAAACATTTGAAAAGAAACGCGACCCCATTGTTAAGGTTCGGTGGGTAGTTGGTATATCCAGAAGGTAACATAGAACTCCCAATCACCTTTGGCGGGGGCATGGCCTATGTAACAGTCATGGTGAAGTTCGTGGTGGATGATAAATCAATCTACAATGCCATCTTAGGAAGGCCATCCCTGCATCAAGTAAAAGTTTTTCCGTCCACCTATAATCAATTATTGAAATTCCCCACTCCAAGCGGAGTTGGGATTGTGAGAGGGGAGCAACTGATGTTACGAGAATTTTATATGACTACCATGAGAAACCCATAGAGCAAAGTAGAGGTAGTGCATGTCTTGGCACTATTGCTAGAAAAGAAGATGAGAAGGTTCTTTAAGCCACATAGAAGCCCAAAGTCGAGGATCATACCTCGACACCTCTGCTAAGTGATCCATCAATTAATGAGATGGACTTGGATAATGCTACTAATCCTAATCTGATAGTTGAGATCAGGCCTTGGGGTGAGCTAGCTGATCCATTAGAATCTATGCCATTCCTATTTGACACTCGAAAAGTCAACATCAGGGCGAAGCTGGGAGTTAATGAGAGGAATCTATAATAGATTTTTTGAGAAGCAACACCGACGTATTTTCTTGGTCTGCGGATGACATGCCAGGAGTAAACCCACAGGTGATGGTGCATCGACTCAAAATTAACTCAAGCTACAAACCAATGCGCCAAAAGAGACGAGCCTTTAACCATGCTCGTAATGAGATCATAGATGAACAGGTGGACAACCTATTGTGAACGAACTTCATTCAGGAGGTCCATTACCTGTAGTGGTTGTCCAATGTAGTGCTCGTTAAAAAGCTAACAGAGAATGCAGAATGTTCATCAACTTCACCGAGCTCAATAAAGCATGTTCGAAGGATAGCTTCCCACTTCCGAGAATAGACAAGCTCGTTGATGCTACTATTGGCCACGAACTATTAAGCTTCATGGATTCCTATTCAGGGTATAACCAAATTAGAATGCACCCCCTGAATTAAGAGAAAACCTCTTTTTATCACCAGTTGGGGTTTTTCTGTTATATTGTAATGTCGTTTGGGCTTAAAAATGTAGTAGCCATTTACAACATCTGGTAAATAAAACGTTTTCTCCTCTTATTGGAAGAAACATGGAGGTCTATGTGCATGATATGTTGGTTACAAGCAAGAAAATGAGCCACCATTTAGATAACCTAGCTGAAGCCTTTGGAGTCCTGAGAAGATATCAGATGAAGCTGAACTTAGAAAAGCGTGCTTTCGGAGTTGATTCTGGCAAGTTTCCAGGCTTCATGGTAAACCAGAGAGGAATCAAAGAAAATCTAGACAAGATACGAGTTTTGATAGAGAAGGAATTTTATAAAACAATAAAACAGATATAGAGCCTGAATGGGAGGATAACAACTCTTAATCGATTCATAAGTCGAGCTACTGATAAGGGTCTTCCATTCTTTAAAGTATTAAGAAAAAAGCTAACTTTGAGTGGATGGAGGAATGTGAGTAGGCATTCAGACAACTCAAGAATTATTTAAGCTCAGTCCTATTCCTTTTCAAGCTCGTGCCCAACGGAGAACTTTTTCTATACCTTGTTGTGTCTGATTCTACAGTTAATTCTGTCCTAACCAAGGAGGATGAATGTCGATAGTCACCAGTATACTACACAAGCAAGTCAATGGTAGGGGCATAAACGAGATACCCCCAGGTAGAAAAGCTTGCCTTTGCGTTAGTGGTGTGCAAGCTTAACTTTTTAGGGCTATGCAAGCTTAAGTAGCAAAATTCCAGGCTCACTCATGCACGTATAGATTAAGAAACATTCTTAAATTAGTGCTTCATTGATTGATCATAATTGAATTGCATTCTTGATTACAAATTTCATTCTAACTGACTGCTGAGACTGGAGTAACAATTTTATGAATTAAGCTAGCATGTTTTTTTATTATGTTATATTCTATTTGATTGTGTGTTTCTACATTGCTCGGGACAAGCAAGAATTAAGTTGGGGGTATTTGATAGCTCTCAAAAGGAGCTATTATTCTTAGCTTAATTTAGGCTCATTAATAGATTTTATGTGTTTATTTTCTTATTTTGTAGGTATCATGCACCAAGGAGGTAGAATCAAGGAATCGGAGTCAAACAGGACTAATTTGAAGCAATTTGGAGGTGCTTTGAGCAGCTAGACTTCAAAAGAGTGAAAAGTACGAAAATGCCACTGGCACAGGGCTGCAACACTAGCCTGACACTCTACCCTCACACTCTAAGGCAGAATATGCAACATTGCAACGCTATTTGCAGCATTGCAACGCTTTGAAGTTCGATAACACCAACATTGCAACGCTGTTTTTAGCGTTGCGATGCGGCGATTTTTCTTATACCCCTCAGCCGTAGGTCATAATATGCAGAATTTAAGAGGCCAAATTGATGGAGGCGGAAGTTAGACTTCATTCTTCTTCTATTCCCTTCAATTTTTCAGTATCATTAGATTAATTTTTATATTATTTTCGGATTATGAACGTGTGCTGGATTGTATCCCATCAATTTTATCAATGAGGTAATCTTTCATTTAGTTCTTAGATCGAACATTCTTGTATTTTGATGAGTTTTCTGTTCAATTTTGTACTTTGATTAAGAATTCTGTTTTTCTTGAATCTTGTTTAATTTAGACTTTCTTTTATGTGTTGGATTGACGCCCCTATCATGATCGCATGCTTTTGCTAGTTAAATTCAAGCTCACACGCATCCTTGTAATCGTCCATGCTTTGAATTTACCCTCGTAGCATTGATTAGATGAGCATGTTTAGGTTTATAGGCTAGTCTCGAATCTTTGCATCGCACGTTTAATCCATATTTAAAGAATAAATTCATTATTTAAACATGGCTGTCCTGACATTTAATCAATATAGTTGAATCCTAAATCTTAATGCATGTGTTTCTAGTTCTTTATGGCCGCTGGGGACCCAATTGAATCTAGGAACATGTAGGTTAGTTGAGGCATGGTCTTTCCAGCCTCAATTACGAATTAGGACGCTCGATTGGTTCAGTTTAATTGACTTTCGGGCTTGTAGAGATTAGTTAATTCACATCGATTGGGTAACTATGCATGCATAATTTGAGTATATGATATGTTGGCTTAAAACAATTATTTAAATTACATTGAATCTCTACTTGATATGAGAACCACATGAATCCATTACTGTTTCATATATCCATTGCACTTTACTTTATCTTGCATGTTTTCAATTTAAAACAGAAAACCAAACCCTTGTTTTTACTGTTTTTTCACGGTTAAATCTAACCCAAAAAAAAAAAATTAATTCTTCGTTTCTCTATGGTTTGACCTCGCACTTACCACTTTTTCTACGTTCTAGTAGTAATAGGAGTAGTTCGATGATTTTGAAATTTTTCTTTTTGACCAAATGTGAGGCTTATTAACGACGTAAGTTTTAGACCTATCATTCGCCCTCGAGCTACAATGAAGGGTCAAGTTGTAGCTAACTTTGTCATTAAATTCACTCCACATGCCATCCTTGGTGACAACATGGAAGTGTGCATGATGGAAATACCTCATGAGACCAAGAGCTACAATGACCCTCCATGGAAAATCTATGTGGATGGATCATCCAATAGAAAAGGTTGCAGAGCTACTTTGCTGTTGTTGTCACTAGAAGAAGGATACCTTGAATATGCATTGAGGTTCAAGTTTCGAGCCTCAAATAATGAGGCAAAATATGAAGCACTCTTGGCCATCCTATGATTAGCTATTGGAGTTGGAGTCACCACTTAATTATTTTAAATGATACCCAACTTATTGTCAATTAGGTAGCTGAGATGTACCAGACCAAAGATCGTGGAATGGCTGTTCTATTTAGCAGAAGTTGGAAAGATGTTGAGCCCATTTAACAGGTGCGAGATAAAAAAAATACTATGATCTCAGAATGCTAATGTCGACCTAAGTAGAATGGTACATGTGGAGGTTTTTAATGCACCCAACATATTGAGAGAGGAAGCTATGGAGATAGAGGACCAAGTTTAGACCGAGCATCGCAATTGGATGACCCCTTTAATCAAGTATCTCGAAAGAGGGGTATTGTCAGATGATAAAGTTGAAGCTCGATGGTTAAGATGCGTGGTTGCCCACTATGTGAGAAATAATGATAGACTGTACAAGAAAGGATTTTCTCTCCCTCTTTTAAAATCTATTGATTCAGATGAGGCCGATTACATCATGCGAGAGATTCACGAGGGAGTATGTGGTAATCACTATGGAGTTTGACCCTCATTAAGAAAATAATTCGGCAGGGTTATTATTGACCCACCTTAGCTTGAGATGCATATAGATTCACCCCATATTTTGACCGATGCCAAATGATCACAATTGTACCTAAGCATCCTCTCGAGCTTGTCATGAACATTATGAGCCCTTGGTCATTTGCACAATGGGGAATCGACTTAATTGGACCTCTGCCTCCGTGCAAGGGGCAGACCAAGTTCGCTATCGCCATTGTTGATTACTTCACTAAATAGGAAGAGGTTGAAGCTTTAGCAATAACTATCGAACAAAAAATAATCAACTTCATTTGGAAGAATATCATATGTAGATTTGGCATACCATATATCTTGATTACTAACAATCATCATTAGTTTGATAATGTAGTGTTTTGTCAATTCCATGCTGATCTTAGCATTAAACATTATTTTTCATCTCCAACCTATCTGTAAGCCAATTGACAGGTAGAAGTCGTCAATAAAATCATCAAGCAAAATCTCAAAGCGAACCGGGAAGGATTAAAAGGGTTATGGCCTGAAGAACTGCCAAATATGTTGTGGGCCTACCGAACAACATCACAGACTTTTAGCTGTGAGACCCCCTTTTCTTTTGCATTCGAGGCAGAAGCCATAGTATCGGAAGAGATTGGAATTCCATCTCCCAGGGTCAAACAGTTCGATTTAATCGAGAAGGATGAAGCACTTCGGTTAAAACTGGATCTCCTAGAAGAACATCGTGACACTGCACATCTTCAGGTTGCAGAATATAAAAATTGGGGGGCTCGATATTATAACTTCTGTGTGCACAAGAAAAGCTTTAGAGTAGGTGACTTAATTCTTAGGCAAGTCATGCCCAACACTACTGATCCTTGCAGCGGAGCTTTGGGACCAAATTGGGAGGGCTCTTATCAAGTGACCAAGGTTATTCGACTTGGAATGTAACAACCCGAGTTCAGGAGGGGGTACATGAATGAACCGATATCACATCCGAATGAGAGGGATCCTGAGGACATGAAATTATAGTTAAGAAAGACTTAAAAGAATTGAAAGTTACTACCTATACCAATAAGGTGCACCTTTCTTTTCGGTGGCTCAATAATAAGAACTCCAAAGTTAAGCGTGCTTAGCTTAGAGCAATCCTATATTGAGTGACCTCCTGGGAATTTTTCAAGGATGCATGTGAGTGAGGACAAAGTATGCTAAAAGGACTTGTGTTGGTTTGTGGGGAGAACTTTCACTTCTAAAAGTATGATGATGTAGCTAGGTCGCAGGGGAATGCTGAGGCCATTAGGGGCTGAATCCGGATTCCGAATCTTAGTCCGAATCCTGGGCCTGAGGCGTTACAAATGGTATCAGAGCGGAACCTCTCCCAGTAAGATGTGGTTCGGGGACAAACCAAGCGGAAGCTGGTAGGCATGTAATGACCCGGATGCATGTGAGTGAGGAAAAAGCATGCTGAAAGGATCCGTATTGGTTTGTGGGGACAACTTTCACTTCTAGAAGCATGATGATGTAGCCAGGTCATAGGGGAATGTCGGGCCGAATCCGGATTCCAAATCCTAGTTTGAATCGGGCCTGTTGCCTCACTCGTGGAATGCTGAACATCTGAAAATTTCTTTTCAATAGATTTATCTTTATGTTTTCGTGATGAATGATTTTATATTTTCCAACTTTCCTTCATGATTGCAATAAAAGTTTCTTTCAATTCAAGTAATGAGAGTTGTCTTTTTCAAATTTACAATGAGAATTTTTAGTCTTCTAATTTACTCAAGCAACAAGATTCTTTCTCTCATGTATAAAATTACTCGTGCATGAGTGTGGGGCAAAGAGTATTAATGTTTTCAAAGATAAGACTGAAACTACAAGCTTTGATATGTCAAGTTGCAAGCTCGATCTGCAAATAAAGGCAAGCTACAAGTTTTAGTAGGTAAAAGCTAAGAGGGCAAGTTTCAATAGGTCGAGCTATGAGCTTGAGTTATGAATAAAAGCTAGATATAAAGCTCCATAAACAAACATTGAAGTTGCAAGTTTCATTTAGCTAAGCTACAAGATCGAGCTGCCAGTAGGCTTACAAGTTTTATTTTTTTTTTTTTTTAAAAAAAAGCCCAATGACAATCAACCAGAATTTGGAAAAGAAAATATTCGTCTATATTCCCGATATCACCAAGCTCTGCTAAAGTTCTTGAATTAGGAAAATTAGAGACACCCTAAAGGAATGTATCAGTGAAGTTATGTCAAGGGGCAGTTGGTAAGGCTTGGCTAGCAAAAACATCCACGCTATCAAGACCTTGGGTTTAATCGTCTCGCCAAACATTGACTTCAGATTGTACGAATCTGTAGTCGACGTTAGGGTATTTTGTCTTAACAATGCCCATAGCTGGCATGACCCCAAACTGAAGGCAGTCATCCTCCATCTGATAGTATACTTCCATTTTTTGAAAGCTCTCAGCCAAGTATTTGGCATCTGGTAGCTTGGCTCGAGCTTCTTGCAGTTTTGTGTTAGATGTGGATAGCTTCTCCTTTAGCTGACTAACCAAAACATCATATTGAGATTGAAGTGTCACTAAAGATTCTTGAGAATGGGTAAGCTTGGTGGATGCCTCAGCATATAGAGTTGAAACTCGATCAAATTTCCCTCGAGAAACAGAATGTTGCTTGAGAAATTCCATCTTCTCAGGCAATCTCGCATGGTTTTGTTTATGAAATTCCACCTTGTCGCTTAACTTTTAGAATACATCAGCATCTCGTAGGATGCTTATCAAAAAACGAAAAAGATGAGAATATGTATATAGTTAGTTGGAAAATGCAAGAGTGTGATCTAATAGGGTCCTTTACCATGCGAAGGTACTGTTGGGCTTGTACAATAACCGACCTTGGGTCAGCTTGAAGACACTCGTTTTAAAGAGATCTTTAAGTGGAGGTGGATCGTCCAAATTTCATTTAGATTGGAAACACAAATTTATAATAAACATACAGTTTATGCATTCTAATTAAAATTACAACATGCTTTTTAAACAAGAAATAAGGTTTAAGAGATTATACCTTTGAAGAACATTTTTCCGCGTAAACCTCTCGAATGATCACGAACTTGAACACATCAGTAAACTTGAAGACTTTCTTCAAAAACTTCACGAACCAAAACGAGACACAACCACCAGGAACCTTCGGTATACTCCGGGTGAGAATCCAGGAGTTGTGGGCTCTGACTATTTTGGTAAGGATGGATTTTGAGTTTGGAGGAGGAAGAGAATTGAGGAAGACAAAACTCTTTGTATAGAAAGCTTCTCAATGGTGTAGTGTAAAATTGCCTATCGTATAGACTCTGTGTTTGCCGTAGAGACTTGTTATGGAAAAATAAAAACTTATTTTCATTTATCCTATTTGCCATAAAAAAAATACTTAACCACCCACTAAAGTGATTGGAGAGAAAAAAAAGATTATTATTCAAAATAATAAATAATATAAATAAATATGATAACCAATTTATCATATTATACTTATAACCTATAGTTTTAATATTGCATCATATACAATATAAACTATAGTTCTTTCTCTCTATTTTGTGGTATTTAATTTAAATCATATTTATATTAAATATAACAACTATGAATCTCATTCATAGAAAATATATTTGAAGTACATTCAAATATTTATTCCTTCAATTAAACTATAATGTATCAAATACATTATGTCAATTATATCATATATAATTGAATCAATTTAATTATATCATATATAATTAAATTCTCTCTTATTAATTTGAACAATTCAAATTAACTCAAAAACTGATTTTCAACTAAATCCTTTTGAGCTACCATGGGGATCTTTTGAACCTGTAACTTGAAGCTCCAACAGTACATGAATAATTAATTAAACTCTTTAATTAAATTATCCACCATTCGTTAACTGTCGAAAACTCCACTAAAGATCGATAGCTGCAATTTCGCACTATAGATATATTTCTATGTCCATTGGATATAACAAGTTAATAGTACGATGACCCTTCATAAGTTGCTCGTAAGTACAACTGGGCCAAATTATCGTTTTGCCCCTGAATTTACGTCTAACTCTTTAAGTACCACTTATCTCTCTAATGAACAATAGATCATAGTCTTATTATGACTAAACACCTCTCGGGCCAAGAGAGGGTGTGGCGCCACAATGTTCAAAACCCGGAATTAGCCCTTAAGAGAGCAACTTATCTACTTACCCCTGCTTTGGGGAATGAGTGAATTCCATCTTGTGTAGCCGAGTTTCCAACTCCCCAATCCGACTAATCCCTAAAATGGTAGGCTTATTGAGTCGACGTTTAGCCACTCTCACCTATACAAATCAAAGTACCGCCCTCATAGGCCGGAGTTCACATCTCACTCAGGATTATGGTCATGTTACCTATTGTCATCCTAGTGAAATGAAAGTCTCTATTATGAACGGTGTTATATAATGAGACTAAATATTTTGTGGTCATTTCTTATACAAACTCCTTTGTATAGAATATCCCCGCTCGCATGTTTAATACATGAATGATTAAGACCAGATCATTTGTAGCACTTTACAACATTTGTAACATCTATAAAGCAGGCCATACTCATAGTGTCACCAGGATAAGGTACTCAACATTTTCCATATACTATAAACCATTTAAGTTATCACTTAAAAATGATCCACCTGTATGTCTTCACATACATGTTTAAGTTACAACGATAACCTTGGATGTTAATTTATTCGTTTGTGGTTAATGCAACTAAAATAACACATATTTCATAGACAAAGTGAATACAATATCAAATATTATTAATCACATACAAGTTTGTTCCTATAGGGTTTACAAACTATAGGACCCTACGAGATTTGAGAAATCAATCCCAACACAGGTAACCATCGAGTTGGCAGTTTTTCGTTTACACCAGACCATTGAGCCATAGCCTGAGTTAGGTATGCAACTTCGTCACTTTCAGAATCATATGGTCCATTAAAATCGGAAGCATATGGAGAGGACGAGCTGGATCCTTCAGCAGTTGAGGGGGTTGAAATTATCATTGTTTGGTTAGAGATATTTTGATAAGAAGAAGTATGAATGCATGGGCATCAGGAAGGTGGTTCCTCGGATGGACTCTGAATGGATTCAAAACCCATCAGGGCACCCATCGAAGTTATAGGAATGGATCCTCAATCCGACCTCCATTCTTTGGCGCATAATTTTACGATGAGCCATTTATAACAAAAGGGGATGGAGAGAGAGGGGAAGGGTTAGATAAAGCTTCAAAGTAATTATCCATAACTATTTGTGTTAAACAAAAAAAAAAAAAAAAGTCAAACCAGTATGTGCTGAGAGGTTGAGCTCAAAGGTGTCGAGAAGTTCTTGTTGAACCAAGCTCGGACTGTAGTAGAGCAAGTTGTCAGTCAAAAAGACTGAATCTCGAAAGGCATTAGTTGCATTGGTTAGGGCAGGATACGATCAACTGTACAAAGCAAAAAAAAAAAAAAAATTGTTAGAATAAGTTGTAAAAGCCGGTCCGATCGAGCGAACATGTGAGAAACTTACTAAAAGTCTGAAACTCGATCAAGATCGAAAAAGAAGGACCTCTACGGTTTGATGCGAGCCAGTCGCCCCTGATAAAAAATCATTGTTTGTTCCACCCTTTTGTGGTAGTCGGACACGAAACAATGAAGTTTTCTTTGTGAATAGTAACATAATAAGAGTTAGATGAAGATCTTATTTTCTTAAGAGTATGAAGAGACATAAATTCCTCCATGGTAATGGGATTTGGTTTCCCTAGTTGAAAACAGAGAACATAAAAATCTAGTAACACACAGTAAGAATTTGGAAATAGTTGAAAAGATGCCACATTTACGTAAGCTAGAAACCGTTGAATAAAAGGATGGAGTGGAAGCCTAACTCCGTAGGTGAACATAACAAGACAAAAAGCTACTTCACCTAAAGGTGGGTTAGATGGATCATCGTCTAGGGAAGGGATTCTCATGTGCATCGAGTATGGAATCCTAAATTTATTTCTAAGGGAATTTAGAATATCTATGGTTAAGGCACCCGAAGAGGAACCGTGGGAGCCAATCGAGGCTTGTGATTGAGAAGAAATCGATATCATCAGAGTCACTTGAAAAATTGATCATAGAGTCTAAGGCTTGGATGTTTTCCATGAACAAAAATAAACTAAGTAGGAAATTACCTTGAGGAATAGTGGAAGAAAGATGAAAAATGGAGTGCGATGGATTTTGGGCCACGTGAATCCTTTTTATAAGGAAATTCAGCACGAAAAATGAAGAAAACTTTTACCAAGGCCAAGCTGAAATAATGGATGCCTTTGAAGTTTGAGAAATAATTCTCGAGTTAGGCTCTATTTCAAGGTTATACATAACCCTGTTCGAGAGAGTGACAACTGTGGAGGGTAAAATTAAACCTAGTTAATTAAGTTAAAGCCAAGATTCGGGCAAAGGTAACTGAGCTAAGAAAATGACCTTAGTTAACTCGATGTATTTGAGCTAAGAAAGCAAGTCGAGCTAAGAGACTGAGCTAAGAATGTAGGTTAAGCCGAGAAACGCGAGTCGG